>NC_053389.1:436477241-436777241 GCF_905171765.1 Bufo bufo | reverse complement strand
TGAGTGGCTCACAAAAACGCAAAAGAAAAAGGGAAGATGAGAAAAAAACTCAGAAACTCCCAAAAATAAGCAGCTATTTTTCACAGGCTGCTGGTGCTTCTGGTGGTTCTGCAACTACTGAGACCATAACTGGTCAGTGTGAGGACATAAGTGAGACTGAGAGACCTTCTACTAGTACAGTAATTGAAAGCTCTCAATCGTTGATGGAGGAGGATAGTATCCACAGTGAAACATGTAGCTTCAGTCCTAGCATTGAAGAAGTGGAGCCGCATACAAGTGCCAGTATATCTGAAGTACAAGAAAGTTTAGAAAGTGAAGATGCTGGCACTGTCTGTATAGAACGTACTTTACTTGGAGAAAAGTATGTTACAGATAGGGGACATTTTCCCATTACAATAAAAGACCCCAACATAAAAAAATGTATTCTTTCTAATGGCCCCTGCAGACCTAACGGGCCATTTCCCAGAGATAACGATAACAGGTGTTTCTCTGAGAAGTACTATGACAGAATTACAAAAGCAGGCCATAAGATTCCTGTCATGTGGTTATGCTACTCTCCAAAGCTAAACGTTGCTTATTGCGAGCCATGCTGGTTATTTGGTGATCGTAAAAGATTAGGCTTTGAACCTGCATGGGCTAAAGGAATAAAAAAATGGCAAAGGCTCTCAGCAAAAATACAGATTCATGAAGCTTCCCAAGCTCACATTGACGCTTGTATTGTGTATGATCAATGGAGGAGAAAAAAAAACATAGATGCAGAGACTGAAAGACAAATTTTAAAAGAGAAAAACTTTTGGCGACAAGTCCTTCATCGAATAACCAATGTGACCTTAACCATGGCAATGTCTAATCTAGCTTTCCGTGGTCATGTCGAAAAAATAGGCGAGAGTAATAATGGCAACTTTCTCTCTATTGTAGAGCTGCTCGCAGAATATGACCATGTTTTGAAGGAGCTACTCCAGTTACCGCAGGGGACAGCTAAATACCTAAGCCCCAAAATACAAAATGAAATAATAGATATCCTTTCAAAAAAAGTAGAAGAAGGCATTGTGAGTGAAATTAAAGCCTCCAATTTTTATTCAATAATTATGGACACAACACAAGATGTTTCTAAAGTTGACCAATTAAGTCAAATATTCCGATATGTGACTGTAAGCAGAGACAAAACCCAAAGGGCAACTGCTATAGCTATACAAGAAGCATTTTTAGGTTTTCATGTCGTAGAAGACCCTAGTGCTGCAGGACTTGAAAATGACATTATAAAATGTATAGAAAGTAGAGGTTTACAGCTATCAAAATGTCGGGGCAGGGTTATGATGGTGCTGCCACCATGAGTGGAGTATACTCAGGTGTTCAAACTCGCATTCAAAAGAAAGAAAGAAATGCCTTGTACATTCACTGTGCAGCCCACAACCTTAATTTAGTTCTACAAGATGCCGTGAGCCACGTACCTGAGGTGTCAAGATTTTTTGAGGTGATACAGAGTTTGTATGTTTTTTTTGGAGAAAGTATCACCCGATGGTCTGTTCTTCAGTCACTAACCACTGAATCCTCTGTGACCCTAAAAAGACTGTGCCCAACACGATGGTCATCCCGTTATGACTCGCTGCTTGCCCTACGCTTTCGGTTTGTTGATGTCCTTAAAGCACTGTCTAAATTAATATTGACTTCGACCAAAAGTAAAGAGAGGGAAGAGGCCAGGGTCCTTAGGAATAAAATTTAATCTTTTGAGTTTGTCTTCCTACTTGTTCTACAGAGTAAAGTTCTGGAGCATATAAATGCAATATCAAAGGTTCTGCAGTCAGAACATATGGATCTGTGCAATGCAGCCCATTTAATTCATAATGCCATTGAAGCTCTTAGCAGCTACAGGAAGCAATTTGAAGATGCTAAAACAACAGCTATCAAACTTGCTGAGAAGTGGGGAATTCCTGCAATGTTTGTAATTAAAAGAGTGCCCAAAGTAAAGCGCCATAGTGGGGAGCTATGTTTGGACGAAAGACTGCAAGACCCAGAGAAGAGATTTAAAACTACTATTTTTTATGCTACTTTAGATGTAATAACATCCCAGTTATCAAGCAGATTTGGTAGCATGAACACTGTAGTTGAAAGATTTCGGATCATTCAGCCACGTGTGCTGGCGACTGAATCAGAGGATAACTTGTTTCAAGCTGCACTGCAATTTCAGCATTATTACCAAGATGACATATCTTCCGATTTCGCAGGGCAATTGGTTAGTTTTCGGAGCGCACTGCAAAATGAGATCTCTGAGCTCCACACAGTTAAAGATTTGGCACACCTGCTTATAATTGACAATGCTGCTTTGTCATCTACCCTACCGGATGTATGTACAGCTTTAATACTTTTCCTCACATTACCAGTGACGGTGGCATCTGCAGAAAGATCATTTTCCAAATTATCTCTGATTAAAAATTACTTGAGAAACAGCATGTCACAACAACGGCTTTCTGGCCTTGCCCTTCTAAGCATTGAGAATGAAAGAGCAAGAAAACTGGACATTCCAGCTATTGTTGACAAATTTGCTGAGTCTAAAGCGAGACGGCGCAACTTCTAGTAATATGTATTTTGCGTAAGTGAGCAGTTTGTTGGGTACAGGGAGTTATATTATCAAAGTTCATACTAACCCAGTTCAATTTATTCAACTTTGGTTGTACTAAACAGTTAACTAGTTTGGTTCTATTTTAGCTGCCTTCTTTTTGGTAACAATGATGCAGATTAATAAACAATTCTGATGTTGTTAGACTCTAAAACACAACGACCGCCTTTGAACTATTTGAATACAGCACTGGTTTCTGCACAACAAAAGCTTAATATCAAAAAGAAGGCAGATGTTACCAACATCAAAAATACTTAACATAATTACTAAATGCTACCATCTCCTTTCCTACAGTGAGAACAAATTGGTTCCTTTCTACTTGATGCCTCCTCGTTGGACCTGGCTGGTTAATTTTGATGTTTCATTTGGATTTCTGTTCTGGTTGAGAAGCACAACTCGTGCTTCTTCACAATCAAATTTTGGTAAGTAAAAAATTTATATAATTTTATATTTAACATATCTAATTATGCAACTTAATAAATGCTACCATCTCCTTTCCTACAGTGAGAACAAATTGGTTCCTTTCTACTTGATGCCTCCTCGTTGGACCTGGCTGGTTAATTTTGATGTTTCATTTGGATTTCTGTTCTGGTTAAGAAGCATGACTCGTTCCTTTTCACATTCAAATTTTGGTAAGTAAAAAAATGTATATAATTTTATATTTAACATATCTAATTATGTCACTTAATAAATGCTACCATCTCCTTTCTTACAGTGAGAACAAATTGGTTCCTTTCTACTTGATGCCTCCTCGTTGGACCTGGCTGGTTAATTTTGATGTTTTATTTGGATTTCTGTTCTTGTTAAGAAGCACAACTCGTACTTATTCACAATCAAATTTCAGTAAGTAAAAAAATTTATTATATTTGAAATTCTTATCTAATTAGGCACCAAACTGACAGCCAATATTCTGTGATTATTATATTTTTTAATTGTAGGTGATTTACCAAGATATGGGTCAAGAAGCTTTATGCCTTATGTGGAGAATCTTTGTTCTGGAACGCTTTTAACATTTTTTTCTATATTTTATATGGTAACATTAAAAAAAAAAAATTAAAACCCCTATCTCCTTCTATTTAATATTCAACTACAACACTTTCAAACCGGGAGGGGGTGGAGTCTTGGCGGGGGTGGAGTCTTGGCGGGGGTGGAGTCTTGGCGGGGGTGGAGTCTTGGCGGGGGTGGAGTCTTGGCGGGGGGGCCCCAATTTAAAGTTTGCCCTGGGGCCCATAGAACTCTAGTTACGCCACTGCTCCCATGACACTGGATTTGAGCACGGGGAAGTTACATGATCTTTCCCTAATTTGCGCTGACATCATATGGGGGGAGACAGGAGGTTATCAGTGCTTTTGATTTTCCTGGATCAAAGTCTTCATACAATTCTCCCATCATCTCTGATACAGCCTCGTCAACTGCTTTGCTGAACAATTTCTTTACACAGGGAATAATATGGCAGATAATTATTTCAAGCAAAACTAAAACAACGATGATTATATCAATTCTCTAGCCCTTCTGCCCATTGATTATTGTGAACATAAGAACTATTAATCCTGAGAATCTTTGGGCAATACTATCAATGGATCACTGGGCTAGAAGTATCGGACTGTAACAACTTTGTTCTTCCTTTTGCACAACTTTTTCACAGACCAGAATCCTATTTTTACTATCTCATTTAAAATCCATATTCTTTTGAGTCAGGCACTCTGTTCATAACTTTTTGAATCTTTAACTTTAGTGTCCCGTTCAGTTCCTTTTTTCTCTACCCTATAGCTTCTTTGTGGATGGTACAAAGCATGTAAGGCCTGTTTTACACCCAAAACCTTTATCATCTCCTGCATCACTTCACCTGTGAAGTGAACACCTCTGTTACTTTCAATGGTCTCAGGTACCCCATACCTACAAATTCGTCCATAATCTTCTTTGCTTCTTTGGGTATGCTTTTGGCCATCCTGAAAACAAGTCATCACACATCAATACATACTCATATATGCCCACCTTCGGTAATTGAAGGTAGTCTGCAAGCGTTGAAACAGATACAAAGGGCAAGACGTGTGTTTCTGGGGTACTTTGACCACCTTGCCCACGTTGGTCTGGGCACAAATCATACATCACTGAGTATATCTGACTGCTACAGTGCTGAACCCTGGGGAGTACCATGTGCTATGTACTAAATCACACATAGCAGTTTTTGACTGCTGCGTCACTCCATGGATTGCCTGTGCCATGGTGGGGTAAAGGGAAGGCAAAGTTTCCCTTGGAACTGTATTGGGCCTTTCTCATTTTTAGTCCTCCCTTTTTCCATCCACCAGTCCCTTTTCTCCTTCCCCATCTGGTTCTGTAAGGTCTTAAGAACTTCCGGGAGACAGGAGGAGTTATTTCAGGCACCTGAGCTGTAGCCACTTAAAGCAGGGGTCTGCCTAGGCAATTTGGAAGTCATTTTTGCCGCCTGATCTGCTGTGCTTTTTCCCTTTGCCTCCTCTGAGTCTGTTTTACGGTGACCTTTTGTTGTTTTCACCACCACTCAAGTTAGCGACATGAGGGCTTCCATCAGAGACTTCACTGCTTCCCCATTTTCAATGGGTTTACCTGAAGCAGTCAGGAAGTCTCTGTCTTTCCAAATGGGCCCATAGTCATGGGCTATCACAAAGGCATACCTGGAATCAGTGTAAATGTTGGCTTTTAATCACCACTGCCCAATCTCTGTAGTACCTGCCATACTGGTCATACCTCGATCCATTCACAAAGAGCACATGATCTGGGTTACCTAATGGCTGATTTACCATATCCTGCTGTCTCTTGTGACATCATCTGCAGTCGTGAGCCTCTTCCTCTGGATCTGGAAGAAAAGATTAAGTACCCTAACTCTTCCCTCCCCCCTTGTTCCAGAGGCAACAGGGTGGCTGGATTCATAGTATTACACCTTTTGGACAGCAACATTGTCAGGCAACAAAATGGAACACTGCATTCTCAAATATCAGGCAACAAAAAGATTTTTAAGTTGTACTTTCATGAGGATAGAAGTAATATCACTGTCACTTTGTGGTTCAGGACCATCTCAGAGCTTTCAGCAAGCATGGCTTGTACATCTACTACAGCTCTGATGCAGAAAGGGGCACCTCTCGCCACGGGGCCAAGTCTGGCTGAATAATATGCCACAGGGTGTTGTTGATGGCCATCCAATTAGGTGAGGGCAGCTGGGGCATGGCCATTCACTTTTGAACAATCTAAATATAATTATCTGATAGGCCCAGTGCGGGGGAGCACAAAATTGCCAGGTTTGGGCATAAAAGGCATCTATTACCTCATATATAAGGTGGAAGGGACTAAAAGGACAAACAATCATAAAGAGGATGCATCAAACTTGTGTATCCAAGGTCTGCTGTAAGAAACAGGGTCCAAAATGTCCTCTGCATTCATGTTTCTGGGCAAAGGGATGTCCTCCACAGCCTTCTTACATTTGTGGATGAGATGTTTCACCCCAGGAAGGTAGCAGTAATGCAGCAAAATTGAAGTTTTTCTCTTTTTTTTTCTTTTTTTCTCTCACTTTTAGCCATGATCAGCTAAAAAAGGACAAGAGTGACATGGCTGCAGTATACATACTAGGTGAGTTCTAGGCTCCCTGCGGCAGCACCACCCAGGTATACTGTTTACCCTCATGTGTGAAGGCAAACAAATACCTACTGTCTGGGTGTAGTGGTACTGAAAAGAAAACATTTGTCAAATCAATCACAGTGCAGTGGGTTTGCTCTTCTCACTTTTCTTTTTCACAGGGTACAAAAGAGTGTTAGAAGGGGATACAATCTCTCTTTTTTCAAAAAGTCTCAGACTGTTTGAGATATGGCATCTGACTGTGGCATACTCAAGATACTTCCTGGGAAGTGGGACATCAGTTTTCATCTCTAATTCCACAGGAGGGACTGAGAGTTTGCCAACATCAGTAGGTCCAGTAGCCCACAGATGTACAGACATTCCCGAAAGCAGGGCTTCATTCTTATCTTCTGGGAGTACTGACACAAACATGGACCAGGGAGTTTTAACACTAATGTCCAACAAACGAAGTTCCTGTCCATTGAGGACACCTGTAAGCTGCACAGTGCCGTCCTCCTGATACAAGATGCTATCATGTACTTTTGCAAGGAAGTCTGTACCGAGGATGCAACAAGGGGCCTTATCACTGACAGCAAACGGGCAAGCACTTCCTGGTTAAGGGCAAATCTAATACGGATGGGTTATGTTAAAAAGGGGAGTGTACTACTTTCCCATCCACTGTCTACTCAAAGTCTGGTGTCCTTGGAGATAAGTCAGGGGAGGACATGTTTGCTGTGCACAACTGTCTTGGCTGCTCCAGTATTAATCAAAAACGGGACTACTTCTGTATCACCCAGAGTGAGGGATATCATTGGGGCCGGACTTGAATCTGCTAAAATGTTTAAAAGCATAGCCAATACTAGATTGCCTGTTTCCTAATCTTCGTCTAACTTTTTCCCCTCACCTGTCTTTGTGTCATCCTCATGGCAAAAACATGGGCGTCTGTGGGGACGTACAGTGATCCGGCCATGGTCAACACAGAATACAGTCCTCTCGTGCGGTGTGGACGAGGAGTACCACACACAGCACAACTCTCTCTCTCTCTCATTTGGGTTCTGGGTCCCGCAGACTCTGCAGGTCCATCATCCAGGACCATTATAGGGTAGCAAACTTACTTTTTCCTCACTTCAATGAGGCATTTGGCATCAGGGCTGAGGCAATGCCCCAGGAACACCACCTGTGGCTGGCACCACTGAACCACCAATGCTGTTTGCTGTTACTCTGCAGTTTGGTTTACAGAAGTACCCAGCTTTCCCTAATGTGGAATTTAATAGACTGAAACACAGGACTTCTCATCTTTCATGGGGGTGTCTTGTAACTAGGGGATGGGCATAAGGGCTGTCGTTGTCTGTGACGTCTACCCTGTCCTCCTCCCTCTCTCCTCTAAGTCCACCCCTTCCAGTCGAACGGTGTGATCCTCCCTCTCTCAGTCAGTATTGCCTCGACTGTTCATGAGGACAGATCTCTGTTAGCACAACATTTAACACATAACTAGAAACATCGAAACGAACAGATCTGACAATACAGACATGAACACATGAAGGGCCCATAAGAAACATTTCATTGAATTAGATAAAAAAAAAAATGTAGAGCTCAATCAGCACTTTTGGCACTAATAAAAACACAAAATCTTCCAAGAAGAAAAAAATCCCCAATGCGCATATTATATACAAACAAATATCGTACTCCATAAACATTCACATTTTCCTTTGTGCATTTCTTGCTGCAGCATCATTTATTTATTTTCACAAACAGCTCATAACCACGCCCTTATTCCTGCAGTACAAACTGCACACACAACTTTGCTAAGGGCTCTTTCACACTTGCGTTGTCCGGATCCGGCGTGTACTCCATTTGCCGGAATTACACGCCAGATGCGGAAAAACGCAAGTGAACTGAAAGCATTTGAAGACGGATCCGTCTTCAAAATGCGTTCAGTGTTACTATGGCACCCAGGACGCTATTAAAGTCCTGGCTGCCATAGTAGTAGTGGGGAGCGGGGGAGCAGTATACTTACAGTCCGTGCGGCTCCCGGGGAGCTCCAGAATGACATCAGAGCGCCCCATGCGCATGGATGATGTGATCCATGCGACACGTCATCCATGAGCGTGGGGCGCCCTGACGTCACTCTGGAGCACCCGGGGAGCCGCACGGACGGTAAGTATACTGCTCCCCACTACACTTTACCATGGCTGCCAGCACTTTAGCGTCTTGGCAGCCATGGTAACCATTCAGAAAAAGCTAAACGTCGGATCCGGCAATGCGCCGAAACGACATTTAGCTTAAGGCCGGATCCGGATTAATGCCTTTCAATGGGCATTAATTCCGGATCCGGCCTTGCGGCAAGTGTTCAGGATTTTTGGCCGCAGCAAAAAGCGCAGCATGCCGCAGTATTTTCTCCGGCCAAAAAACGTTCCGGTCCGGAACTGAAGACATCCTGATGCATCCTGAACGGATTTCTCTCCATTCAGAATGCATTAGGATAAAACTGATCAGGATTCTTCAGGCATAGAGCCCCGACGACGGAACTCTATGCCGGAAGAAAAGAACGCAAGTGTGAAAGAGCCCTAAGCATCCATCAGTCTTCACACATACTTGACTCAACTACAACTTAAAGCCAAACCCATTCACATTCCACTGAATGATTTATGTCTTCCATACCAGCCACACAGCTTTCTTTGTTTCATTGTAAAACTTGCAGCACAAACAAACACAGCTTTCCTGGAAACAGATAAACACACCACACCCAGAATTGCTGATGATTTCTGTTGTTCTGCTGTTTTTTCCAACGCCTTCTGGTTTTCAATCTGTGATTAATCAAAATCTTATAACAAGACAGCATACAAGTTATAATCATATAATAGTTTTTGTTAAACCCAAATCATCTTATATGCCACATGGTCTTAATTGGTGTTGCACATATATAATAATATAGGCTGGAGGTTAGCTACTTGGGAAATAAGAAATAAAATTATTAAGCAATCTTCACCTTTCTTTGTCTTGCAAAAGGTTATTACACATATCACATTACCTCCTCCGCATAGCATACTCCCTCATCTAAGTAATGTTTGCATAGCAAACTATATGCTTCTCTGTTAAAGCTGGGGGATGAAATTAGCCCACCACAGCTGTCAGCCCCCCTCCCTGACTCTTAACTCTCAAGAGGCCATGCAACTTTCCTGAAACTTCGAGATTTTGTTTGTCCGCAGACACTACCGATCCACCCCTCTGGGGGGCTGAAAAATCTTTTGTTTCTGAGCGCCATGAATTACCTTGCCGTTCGGTGCCATGCGTGTGCCGCACCTAACAATCCTCCATCACTCAACCTTCCCCGACATCGCTGTAACACTATTTTTCCATATTTCAACATGCAGTTCTCTATTAATATCACATCCTGCAATCTTCATCAACTTCACTTAGTTTTTCATATGAGCAGGCACCTTTAACCCTTTCCTCCGCAAACAAAGGATTCACCCTCCCCTCTGGTTGGCTCAATCTGAATATCTATCGCATCTACAACTAGTCAGCCCAGGACTCCTCTCCACACTTTTTCCTCTACAGGTCAGGCAAAGATTACTTCGTCCCACACCTCGGCGCTACAGTACCCTCTTTTCCAAACCATGAGGTTCCTTTCCACTTTCTTTGCCTGTGGTCTTACCGTCCGTGCTCAGTTCACTCCTCAGACAATCAATTCAGACTATGGTTCTATGGACCCAGGCGTTCAGCATTTCAGCTGACTACTATACTCACATGGGAACTGTACAGCAGACTAAGCAACCATGACGTGACGAACTGAATAGCAGAGAGGCAAGTAAGATAAATGGTTTTCTTACCTTTCTACTAAAGCCGCGGTCATCTCCTCTCTGCTGTTCGTAAGCTCCTGTGGGGTCCTGAGGGTCGGCTGTTGATGCTCCCTTTGCCTGGGCCCCACGTGCGGGCGCCAATTGTTGAAGTTGCTTTAATTAAAGCATTTAAGATACACTCTGGTGTTCCAAATCAAGGTACCCCAAGGGGTTAATATCCATGCGTGGTAGACACAGACACTGACAGACAGGTGGGTCAAAAACGATCTCTCTATTTATTATAATAAGTAAAGCGGTTTTTACATCTTCAGAGTGGGGTCGGCCCCCTCTGAGGCTCATGCCATTATTTGATTGCCTAAAAAGGAAAAAGATATAAGAAGAAAAGAGATAATACCTGGAGTCTGCGCATTGTGCACTATCTTACAAACTTTGGTATATGAATTAATGTAAACATCTGTGCACCGGCGCCATCTTATAATGGCCTCTTACTAACATTAATACTGCTTACATCATATATGACACTTCAAGGAGGTGCTTTTTGTTATAGGCACTGAATATACATGGGTATCAAGCATTCTACTACAGTCTATACATCACTCTTGGCACATCTGTAGGCAGAGGAGAGGACAAGCACTGCCCACAGCTGCTTGCGCCCATTCCCCCCCCCCCCCCCCATTCTTCTCTTTTCAGACAGCTTGGCTAGTCAAGGGGGGAGGGGAGGCACTTGAGATAAGGAACAAGTAGCTTAAAGCAACTACTAAAAAAATCATACAGTTACACAGTCCCAGAGATACAAAATATAAAATGATATTCACACATCTCTATCACTAGCTTAAGCAGATGAGGTAGAAGGCTTTGAGTAGGAGTAATCTTTGGTATCAAAGAGAAAAGCATGTTGTAATAAGTATCTCAAACAATATGCATCACAAACAATTGGTATTCAGGCATAAAAATAATCAAATGTGCAGAGCCTTTTTTTTTTTTTTTTTGCTCACTGCATCCTCCACAATGTCTCACTCTCCCAGTTTTTCAGGACAGACCACCTTTTCTAGAGCTGGTCTTTTGACTGGCCAACTCCACGCATCTTATGCAGCTTTTTAATCACCCTATTCAAAACGCTATTTTTCCTAGTCTTAGGGTGTAGTATGGTTATGTGTCCTTGTGGTCATCATGCTCCCTCTTGTCCATCGTGCAGACCATATCCTCCATCTCCTCTCTAGTCTTTCAGTTATGTCGCACAATGAATTTGTATTGGCTAGGAGGAAGTGCCAATCATTCTGAGCAGACGAGCGATGCAGGAAACCAAGAATAAAACAGAATAAAACAGTTAATTTAGTAATGCTTGTTGTTACATTCCATAACCCCATGCCATATAATGTATGCAATTTGCATTTCAGAAACCATGTAATTTTCACATAGAAGTAAAAGTAGTGCAACAGCAAGTTATCACGGTCGGCGTGGCTATCACATACGTGACACAGAGGGAGGGAACGAGGAAGGCCCTGCCCAAGTGAGAGGGAAGATGGTGACCCCTGACTCACCTGGCGGCTGGCACCTGGCTGCCCTGACGTCCCTAGACGGGTTCCTCACCCGTACGCCGATCACGTGCCTAAAGCCCTGGCTTTCCCTGAGCTTAGCCCTAGGTAGTGAACAGGGCGATGGGAACACTAGTCCGCACCACTAACTCTAAGGGAAAACACCAAGGGGAGGACAGACAACACAGACTCAACATATATTCCCAGGTGGGCGACAACAGGAGACAACAATAAGCCAAACAGGGATCCGGAGGGTAGCACACAGGAACGACAACCAGGATTAACCACTCCAGTGGGTCAGTATAGATGTCCAGGCAGGAAGCTCTATAACTGGCAACTAGAGAAGTGTGAGGGGAGAATATAAGGAGGTAGGGAGTGGCAGACAAGAAACAGCTGAGGAGGAGAAGCTACGGATCCCTGAGAGAGACAAAAAGGATAGCAAGGCAAACACAGAAAACAATCATAAAGAAACACCGTGATCTTTAGATATAGAGCGCGCAGCCACCCGCTGCGACTTCCTGACCCCGGGTATAACGGAGTCAGACGTGGCTCTTGATACCCTCGTGACAGTACCCCCCCTTTCACGAGGGGCCTCCGGACACTCAGGACCAGGTCTCTCCGGATGAGAGGCATGGAAAGTCTGAATTAACCTGTTGGCGTTTACCTCTGACGCTGGAACCCACATTCTTTCCTCGGGACCGTAACCCCTCCAATGCACCAGATACTGAAGAGAGCGGCGGACCCGACGAGAATCAACAATTCTGGCTATTTGAAACTCCAGATTACCATCCACAATAACCGTAGGAGGTGGCAGCGGCGATGGTTCTAGAGGTGGAACATACTTCTTGAGTAACAATTTATGGAAGACGTTATGGATCTTAAAAGTCTGAGGTAGCTCCAGGCGAAAAGCCACAGGGTTAATGACGGCTACTATTTTATAGGGACCAATGAACCTAGGACCCAGTTTCCAAGAAGGAACCTTCAACTTAATATTCCTAGTAGACAACCACACATAGTCATTCACTCCTAGGTCCGGACCTGGCGACCGTTTCTTATCGGCCATGCATTTATATTTACCACTCATCTTTTTCAAGTTAACTTGCACCTTCTGCCATACCGATGAAAGAGATGAAGAAAACCTTTCCTCTTCGGGAACCCCAGAAGACCCCCCCTCTTTGAAAGTACAAAATTGGGGATGAAAACCGTATGCACCAAGGAATGGTGACTTGCCAGTGGACTCCTGATAATGATTATTTATGGCAAACTCAGCTAACGGTAAATATGATGACCACAACTCTTGGTTTTCAGACACAAAACACCTTAAATATGTTTCTAGGTTTTGGTTGGTACGCTCAGTCTGTCCATTCGACTGAGGATGGAAAGCTGAGGAAAAGGACAAGTGAACCCCCAAACGGGAACAAAAAGCTTTCCAAAACTTAGAAATAAACTGGGTTCCCCGATCCGAAACCACATCGGAAGGGACCCCGTGAAGCTTCACGATTTCACTGATAAACACCTGAGCGAGAGTTTTAGCATTAGGAAGTGCGGGTAGCGCAATAAAGTGTACCATTTTGCTAAACCTGTCTACTACTACCAAGATAACTGTTTTACCCGCCGACAACGGTAAGTCAGTGATGAAATCCATTGACAGATGTGTCCATGGCCTATTGGGGATGAAAAGTGGCAATAAAGACCCTGCTGGACGTGTATGAGAGACTTTCGCGCGTGCACAAGTAGAACAAGTAGACACGAAATCCATTACATCCTGACGCAACCTTGGCCACCAAAAACGACAAGATAAAAGCTCCAAGGTTGCTTTACTACCCGGGTGTCCAGCAAGTGCCGAATTATGATGTTCTTTTAATAATTCAAGACGCAGGTTTAACGGTACAAACAATTTCTCTGAGGGGCAAGAGGCCGGGGCGTCCCCCTGAGCCTCTAACACCTTTCCCTCTAGAACAGAGTGTACAGCAGAGACAACCACTCCTCTTTGTAAAATAGGTACCGGATCACAAACATTACCCCCTCCAGGGAAACTACGAGATAATGCGTCTGCCTTGGTATTTTTTGCCCCAGGACGATAGGTGATTACAAAGTTAAATCTGGTAAAGAATAGCGACCACCTAGCTTGTCTAGGGGTGAGACGCTTAGCCGATTCTAGGTACAGAAGGTTCTTGTGATCCGTAATCACAGTGACGGGGTGGATTGCTCCCTCTAAGAAGTGACGCCACTCTTCAAGCGCCAGTTTAATCGCCAACAGTTCCCTATTTCCAATATCATAATTCTTCTCCGCAGAAGATAATTTTTTGGAAAAGAAAGCGCAAGGACGCCATTTGCCAGGAGACGGACCCTGAGACAATACAGCTCCCACTCCCACCTCTGACGCATCTACCTCGACAATAAAAGGCTGGGAGACATCAGGTTGAATTAGAACAGGTGCCGAGGTAAACCTCTCCTTTAGAGAGGAAAATGCATCTTTAGCGGCGTCAGACCATTTGGAAAAATCCGTCCCCTTCCTAGTCATGTCGGTAAGGGGTTTAACGATCACTGAATAATTTTTAATGAACTTTCTATAGAAATTAGCGAAACCCAAAAACCGTTGTAGGGCTTTAAGGTTCTCAGGAAGATCCCAATCTAAAATTGCCTGGACCTTCCCAGGATCCATGCGGAAACCTGAAGCAGATAATAGATATCCCAGGAACTGTAATTCCTGAACAGCGAAGACACATTTTTCAATTTTCGCATATAATTTATTCGTCCGTAGGACCTGCAGTACTTGCCTGACATGCACCTCATGTGTTTTCAGATCAGCCGAATAAATTAAGATATCATCTAGGTATATGACTACAAACCTGCCGATGAGATGACTAAAAATATCATTAACGAAATGTTGGAAGACAGCAGGGGCATTGGTCAGACCAAAAGGCATAACTAGATTTTCATAATGCCCCTCAGGGGTGTTAAAAGCTGTCTTCCACTCATCCCCTTCCCTGATACGAATCAGATTGTAGGCCCCCCTAAGATCAAGTTTGGAGAACCACTTAGCACCCGCAATCTGATTAAAAAGGTCAGGAATGAGAGGAAGAGGGTATGGGTCACGGATGGTTATCTGGTTTAACTCACGGAAATCTAAGCAAGGACGCAGGCCCCCATCTTTCTTTTTAACAAAGAAAAACCCTGCAGCCACGGGTGAAGAAGAGGGTCTGATGTGTCCCTTAGCCAGACTCTCGGAGATATAATCTTTCATGGCTTGTCTCTCGGGACCCGAAAGATTATACAACCTGGACTTGGGTAATTTTGCCCCGGGAATCAGGTTAACCGGGCAATCATAAGGACGATGAGGTGGTAGTTTCTGACAACCCTTTTCAGAAAAAACGTCCTCAAAGTCTGAAATAAATGTAGGTAGGGAAGCTATGGAGGCGATTAAGCAATTGTTATTCAAGCAATTCTCTCTGCAATGCTCACTCCACTCCAATATCTCCCTGGCCTGCCAATCCACCACTGGATTGTGCGCTACCAACCAGGGAAGACCCAATACCACCGGAGAGGGAAGGCCCTCCAGAACGTAACATGAAAGACACTCATTATGGTGGTCCCCTACCCGAATATCACGGTCGGCGTGGCTATCACATACGTGACACAGAGGGAGGGAACGAGGAAGGCCCTGCCCAAGTGAGAGGGAAGATGGTGACCCCTGACTCACCTGGCGGCTGGCACCTGGCTGCCCTGACGTCCCTAGACGGGTTCCTCACCCGTACGCCGATCTCGTGCCTAAAGCCCTGGCTTTCCCTGAGCTTAGCCCTAGGTAGTGAACAGGGCGATGGGAACACTAGTCCGCACCACTAACTCTAAGGGAAAACACCAAGGGGAGGACAGACAACACAGACTCAACATATATTCCCAGGTGGGCGACAACAGGAGACAACAATAAGCCAAACAGGGATCCGGAGGGTAGCACACAGGAACGACAACCAGGATTAACCACTCCAGTGGGTCAGTATAGATGTCCAGGCAGGAAGCTCTATAACTGGCAACTAGAGAAGTGTGAGGGGAGAATATAAGGAGGTAGGGAGTGGCAGACAAGAAACAGCTGAGGAGGAGAAGCTACGGATCCCTGAGAGAGACAAAAAGGATAGCAAGGCAAACACAGAAAACAATCATAAAGAAACACCGTGATCTTTAGATATAGAGCGCGCAGCCACCCGCTGCGACTTCCTGACCCCGGGTATAACGGAGTCAGACGTGGCTCTTGATACCCTCGTGACACAAGTGATGTAGAATTTTCCTGATGACATAAGATACGAATGTTTGTGGGATATGAATGTGTATAAATGAACGTTCACGTGTGTTCTTTTTTTTCCCATTTTGCAAACGGGTCAGATATATGATATATGGTCAAATGGTTATATTTTTCCGCTTCATTTTAAATTACGTGTAAATTGTTCTAAATTACTTTTTTAACTCATCAGAAAAATGTTTCTTTGCTTCCTCCTGCAGAATACTCAAACTGCTATATTAAAAACATTGTCCACGTGTAGATTTGGATTCAAATTTGTTTTCAGAGAAGAACTGGATGCCTCAAAAAGATCTTGAGCCTCTGCTAATGATGTCCATGTGTCACACTACAAGAAATACCCAGGCCATGTATCTCCAGCACGATTGCTTCTGAACTGGTGAGGAACTGGGATAAGACACAGATATAAAATTGCAGTGCTCCTTGCATTTATAATGCCCCCAGTACAGAGAGGCGGCATTATAAATACAGGGGGCACTATTTGGGGGCATTAAACATACTGGGGGCACTACAAGGAGGCAATTATAAATACTGGGGGCATTATAGTAGTACAGGGGGCACTGCTGAAAGGCATTATAGCAATGCAGGGGGCACTGCTGGGGGACATAATACAGGGGGAACTACTTGGGGACATAATACATAGGTCACTACTGGGACAGTACAGAGTAGAGGAGCATTTTAAATAAAGGGTCTACTTCTGAGGACATTATAATAATGCTGGGGGCACTACTATGTGCAGTACAGATAGGGGCAATTATGAATACAGGGTGTACTGCTTGGGGACATTAAACATACTGGGGGCACTACAGCAGAGCAGTTATAAATATGTGGGCATTAAATACTGGTGACATTACTCGGGGCATTTAACATATGAGGGGCACTACTGTGGGTATTATACTAGGGGCACTACAGGGGACATAATAACTGCATTTGTACTACTGGGGGCATTATTATTGGGCACAATACGGAGGGCATTGCATAGCAGTATAATACTGTTGGTTCACTGGGAGGGAGGATAATGGAAATGTGAGGAATCTAACATATCTATGTTGCAAACTCTGCAGTAACAAGATGTGGCTGAAATACTTTGTCATGACGGTCTGGTCCGAATGGAGAAGATGAGAAAAGAGAATGTCTACATCAGAGGAGGCATCACTAAAAGAAGCAGCCATGGTTGTCAGGCCTAAATGGAAAAGATGGGAAGGAGAACATCTACATCAGAGGAAACGTCACTGCATGTAAGAGGTATGTAACGTCAAATTCAAATATGGCTTTAGCAGAAGGGCTGGGAGGAGAAGTTGGAATGAGAATTTGGCACGAGGGTGGGGGCACCATTTTAGTTTTTACCTCAGGCAGTAGAAGAGGTAGAATCGGCCCAGGCCACAGATACATTTGTGGACAGACAAGAACCACTGCCGGAAATAGCGATTCCTGGCTCGCTATTCTGATTAGGCTACCCAGACATAACTTTGCATGGGGCCCCAGAAATGTCAAGCTTGCCCCTTTATGCATATACTCTGCCTCCTTAAGAAGTTGTGCAAATAAATGCATATATAATCAGGTATGTTTTCTAGTTTTAAATGTTTTGCTGTGCATAATATTCTAAAATACCAGCAAAAGCCTCATTTGCTAAAAACACATATGGAGTCATTTATCAAACTTGTTTAAAGTAGAACTGGCTTAGTTGCCCATAGTAACCAATCAGCTTCTAACTTTCATTTTCCAAAGGAGATTTCAAAATGAAAGGTGCAATCTGATTGGTTGCTATGGGCAACTAAGCCAGTTCTACTTTACACCAGTTTGATAAATGACCCCAATAGTTTAAATTTTCATTGTTTTGGCCTCTGCGGGTTAGTTGGAGCCAATTGTCTTGCGGATTCCTGTAGTAATTGGTTTTCTCTTTAAAGCCACCATTAAGAAGCCATACCAAGCATGTACAATTGCCAATAACACATCATTGAAGTTACTCTTGTAGTTATAAAAGTATGAAACGGAATGTGCAGGTGGAATAATGCAGAAGTTTACCATCAATTGCCCCTCTGCAATTTGGAAAGTTCTAATAGTCTTCACATTTTGCTATTGCAAGCCACTCCTCTGTTGTTGACGGACCACTGTCAAGAACACTTTGGGGGCCCCTCTCCATTCACTGCTATGGAACTTGAGTAAACAGCACTGGCTCAGCCATTCTCGGCATTCCTTTAGTGGTGAATGGAGTGGTGGCCGCACTTGCGTGGCTTGCTCTCCAGTCACTGATATGGGTGTTTCGAAAATAGATTGCTTGCTCACCTAAGAAAACATTTAGCAACAGGAAATCTTCATGAAAAAAAAAAAAGCACAAAGTTGATTGGGGTTCTTATTCACATTGGGGATCTGTTCAGGGAGAGGTCTGACTGGGGATCTTATTAATATTAGGGTTCTGATCTGAGGTCTGATTAGGGTCTTATTAACATTTGGGGTTTGGTTTTGAGGTCTGATTAACATTGGGGGTTTGATAGCAGCTCTAAGCTGAGGTTAGATTAACATTGGGGTTCTGATCTGAGGTCTAATAAAAAAAAAAAAAATTCTTATTCCCCTCCTCAAAAACCTATTGGCAGTTGCGTCTTACAGAACGAAAAATACAGTATTTTATTTGATGCAAATTGGATTTAGAGATTTCTATATTCAGATAATTTTTGCACTATTGTGTAAATGAAATCTATTGAAGTGTATAAATATGTAGGAGAAATGGATTCTTCACACCATGAAGCATAAGTCTCCCTCTTTGACTGTCAAAAAAGTTGGGAGGTATGCATGTCTCAACATTTTTGAGCAAGTAAGCCAAAATTCAAGACTGGCATTTTGTATGTCAAACGTAGGAAAAAGTGCACTGGCGTAAGATGTGGCCTATTTATTATTAGGCACAGATCTCTTGGATGTCTATGCACCAGAAACTGAAATCTACTGAAATCCGCTATGAGCTGGTGTATAGTTTAGCTACAGTAAAATTATGCCAGTCTCTGAAACTTTTGACCAGTAATGAGAAGTGCAAGAAGTAACAAATTATATTGCAAATATGGTATGCATCATAATTTGCAAGTTTTCACATTAATCTTTTAGCATATAAAGTGAGATTTATCAAGACCAGCATAGGCATCGCCATAAATTAAGTGCATCCTCCAGCAGTCCATGTGCCTAAATAGAAATAGATGGCAGCTCCAAGCTGCCGTAGATTTCTGACTTTATTTGCTCCAGAAAACGAACATAAATGAAGATAAATTTGAGGCTGCTGCTGACCTCTCCCCGTTCCCTCTCTTGTCACATTCCCTTTCTGAAACATGGTGAGAGGGGGTGTAAAAACACCACTTGCCACTAAAGACCCATTTAAAAAGCTTTTTAACACCATTACTCTGGCACAAATTGAATGATAAATTTCCCCCAAAGATTTTCATAAAGGTGCCACCATTGTATTAAAGTGTACCTTATATCCCACACTCTGTGAAGATATAAGTGAGTGACATGAACATGTGGAGTTACTGTGGGTAGAGATATATGGAGCTAAAAACAATAATAAATTACTAATAGGAGTTTACTATAAACCACCTAATATACCAGAGTCTACAGAAAATCTACTACTAAACGAGATAGACAAGGCGGAAAATCATAATGAGGTGGTTATTATGGGGGACTTCAACTACCCAGATATAGACTGAAACTGAAACTTGTATATCTCATAAAGGAAACAGGTTCTTGGTAATAACCAAAGACAATTACCTCTCCCAAATGGTTCATGACCCGAGGGACGGCCATACTGGACTTAGTATTAACCAATAGGCCTGACAGAACAACAGATGTGCAGGTTGGGGGACACCTGGGAAATAATCACCATAAAGTAATAACCTTCTAATTATCATTCAAAAGAGCGTTTCTACAGGGAGGAACAATAATACCAAACTTCAAAAATGCCAAATTTAGTCAATTAAGTGAGGCAATAGGCCTAACTAACTGGGACAAAGTCCTCAAAAATAAAAATACAGCCACAAAATGGGATATCTTTAAAAGCATCCTAAAATCTTATTGTAAGAGGTACATACCATATGGGAATAAAAGGTTAAGGAACAAAAAGAAACCAATGTGGATAAAGAGAACTGTAAAGAAAGCAATAAATGACAAAAAGAAAGCATATAAATCACTAAAACAGGAGGGTAGCACGGAAGCACTGAAAAACTATAAGGAAAAAAATAGAACATGTAAAAAACTAATAAAAGCGGCCAAACTAGAGACCGAGAGATTAATTGCCAAAGAGAGTAAAACTAACCCTAAAATGTTCTTCAATTATTTAAATGTTAAAAAGTATAAATCTGAAGGTGTCGGCCCTTTAAAGAGTAATGAGGGGGGAGTTGCAGAGAGCGACGAAGAGAAAGCAAAGCTGTTAAATATTTTTTTCTCCAATGTATTCACTGAGAAAAAAAAACTGTCAGATGACATGCAGAATGTAAAAATAAATTCCCCATTAAAAGTGTCCTGTCTGACCCAGGAAGAAGTACAACAGCGACTTAAAAAGATTAAAATAGACAAATCGCCAGGACCGGATGGCATACACCCCCGTATCCTAAGGGAATTAAGTAATGACATAGCCAGACCCTTATTTCTGATATTTGCGGACTCTATACTGACAGGGAATGTCCCACAGGATTGGCGCATGGCAAATGTGGTGACAATATTCAAAAAGGGTCCAAAAACAGAGCCTGGATACTATAGGCCGGTAAGTTTAACATCTGTTGTGGGTAAACTGTTTGAAGGTTTTCTAAGAGATGCTATCTTAGAGCATCTCAACGGAAATAAGCAAATAACGCCATATCAGCATGGCTTCATGAGGGATCGGTCATGCCAAACTAATTTAATCAGTTTCTATGAGGAGGTAAGTTCTAGACTTGACAGCGGCGAATCAATGGATGTCGTATATCTGGACTTCTCCAAAGCATTTGACACTGTACCACATAAAAGGTTAGTATATAAAATGAGAATACTCGGACTGGGAGAAAACGTCTGTATGTGGGTAAGTAACTGGCTGAGGGTGGTTATAAGTAGTACACACTCAGATTGGGTCACTGTCACTAGTGGGGTACCTCAGGGGTCAGTATTGGGCCCTATTCTCTTCAATATATTTATTAATGATCTTGTAGAAGGCTTGCACATTAAAATATCAATTTTCGCAGATGACACTAAACTGCAGTGGCGTAACTACCAGGGAAGCAGGGGAAGCGGCTGCTTCGGGGCCCGGGCTGACAAGGGGCCCGGGAGCAGTGTCTCACACACACACACTTACTGTGTGTACATAATTTGACGTTTTCAGGCCGGCCCCACCCCCGAAAACAACACCTCCAAATCCCCTCCCCTTTACATTTGGTGCGGTCACATAGGGGCCCGCCCCCCTCCCATCCATCCTACTTCCCCATTCATTAACACAGGGCCTGCTTCGGCGGGCGACTCCGTCCATGATTATCTGCTGACTCGCTGCCTCTTCTGCCTGCATAGTGTGACACTTGCCAGAGAACAAGTCGGCAGCACACTATGCAAATGAATCTCTTCAGGCAGCTCAGTGGCAGCCCGCCCCCAAATGAAGTCCTCCCCACGGGGCGGGGAGGCTGGGAGAAGAAGCACAGCAGAGGGCGGAGGGAGGCACAGCAGGCATGCACAGCACTCGTTTTTTCAGGTATGTGCCTGGGCCCCCATGTTCCCCCCCTCCCCCCCTTGCCTGCTGCAGCTGCACCTGCACTAGTGCACGGTGGTTCTGGGGCCTCTCTGGGCATGAGGAAAGAGGAGGGCAGGGCAGAGTCAAAGTAGTTAACCCTTTCCTCCTCTCCCAGTCTGTCAAGTTCACAGACTGGGAGAGGAGGGGAGGTAAGACCAGGTACAGCAGCAGGCAAAGTTCTGAGTGTGCAGCCATGGCAGGCTGCAGCATGTAGCTGCCATCCCAGTCCCACCAGCCTCCTATATAATAAAATGCATTCATCTGCTTCTGTTATAGTACAGGAGGCTGGCAGATGCTGGGATCGCCCCCTGGCAGCTGCATGCTGAAGCCTTCAGCATGTAGCTGCCAGATCGCAACCTCTGCCCACGCTTCCTCTGCCAGCCAACTGTACTATAGCATGCAGGACATGGCAGCCTCCCCTCTCTGCCTCCACTGCTCTGCCATGTACTAGTGCTTATTATGGCACTCTCTTAAGTTACATATACACAAATGTGATGCCAGGATGGTTCTGGGCTGGCATCGGGTGCATGCATATGTGTGCCATAATAAGCACTAGTACATGGCAGAGCAGCGGAGGCAGAGAAGGGAGGCTGCCACGTACCGCATGCTATAGTACAGGAGGCTGGCAGAGGAAGGAGTGGGCAGAGGTTGGGATGAAAGTTCCAATCACCCCCTTTCACAGTGTTTTAAATATAGGTAAATAAACATTTAAAAAAAACATTGCCATGTCCAAAAATGCCTTCACTATTAAAAAATATAAATAATTTTATTTCAAAAAGGGTACCAATAAAAACTACAATTCATCCACCTGAAGAAAAGCTTCAGCTCTTTAGGCAGAAATCAAAAAAAAAGTTTTAGCTGTCAAAAAAGTGATACAAAGAGAAAGAGAGGTTTTTTGAAAGGTTTTATTTTAAGTAAGGGTCCATTCACACGTCCGTTGTTCTGGGTCCGCATCCGTCCCACAATTTTGCGGAACAGGTGCAAACCCATTCATTTCAATAGGGCCGCAAAAGATGCGGACAGCACACCGTGTGCTGTCAGCATCCGTAGTTCCATTCCGCGGCCCCCGCAAAATAAGATGGAACATGGCCTATTCTTGTCTGCAATTGTGGACAAGAATAGGCATTTCTATCATAGGGAACTATCAAAATGCGAAACGCACGCAGCTGGTATCCATGTTTTGCGGACATTTTGTGGACCGCAAAACACTTGCGGACATCTGAATGGACCCTAAGGGAGGGGGGCCCTGTAAAAAATTTGCTGTGGGGCCCAGTCAGTTCTAGTTACGCCCCTGCTAAACTGTGTAAAGTAATTAACACTGAAGAGGACAGTATACTGCTACAGAGGGATCTGGATAGATTGGAGGCTTGGGCAGATAAGTGGCAGATGAGGTTTAACACTGACAAATGCCAATCAATAATCCACAGCTGAATCACTGCTTTTACTCTGTATATAAGATTTGTCAGTCTTATTCTCTGTATCATGAGGAAGGATCTGTAATATATGTTGATCCGAAACATGTTGATGATATGAGCCTGATGTTTGGTTTTTAAGCACGTTTCCTAATAAAACACGCACTGCGAGGTGAAGCTGGACAATATTTTTTTGCTACTTCTCATCCTTGGTTCCGGTTCTGTGTCCGTGCTCCTCGGTGGTGTATGGTGAGGTGAGCTCCAACTTGGTGTTTTTACGTTTATGTACTAAGGAACCTGTTGGTGTGCTCCCACACCTTTGGATTATATTGTGCTGTTTAAACATGAACCAAACTCCTGCTCCGTATACCTCTCTACGAGGCATTGAGGATTGTGAAGAAAGGCTCAAAAAAATGGACTTTATTTTTAATGATGATGATATAGATTCACAACATACGTTGGATCTGAAAATCCAAATGAGCTCTCTTGAATTGCTGCTGGTTCGCGAAATGCGCACATGGTGGGACTCGACCTCTTTGAAAAAATATGTGGATAAAAAAATGATTCCACGCGGCTTGAGGTTGAAAAAATATCCAACAACTATTTATTCAGATGATTTTCTTTCTGAGTGGCAATCAATTCTATCAGAATGTTCTTTCAAACTTATGCAACTAATCATCACTCAGGAAGAATGTTTACTCTCCAATTTACGGGAAGAAATAAAAGCTACACAGGAGCTTATAACACCGATGGTCGACAATGACCTGTTCCAGGATCTGGACAATAAGTTACAAAAAAACCTGTTCAAATTGGAAGAGACTTTGATTTCAGTAAAACAGGAGAAGTTCAACCGCGACCTGCAGGATTATAAAACCAATGTGGTGTATAAAACAACAGAAAAAAAAATCAAACACACCGCGTTCAATCATGAGGAAATCACAGCGCAATAGAAAATTCAAAGCGCCGAAAGTGGGCTTCAGTTCAACGGAACCAGATTCGTCTGATTCCGCACCTGAGGGTGCCACAAGTGATAATTCAGCCACAGCTCGGTTCACATCGATCGCCCAGAATGATTCGACAGCAAGACCTACAAAAAACGGCGAGCTGGCCGCAAACACCCGAAAAAGTATGCGGTATCCGTCGCGACACAAAGAGATGTAGAAACTTTGCAAGTTGTGAATATCTCTGCTAAAATTTTGTCTCAGCAGCAATTGGATTTACTTTCCAGGGGTCTGTCATTTTCTCCCACAGTTCATTTTGACATTTATAAAACCATTCTTGATGTAAATAAATTTGCCAGAGATTTGACAGTCAAAAAACATTTTTTGAATTTGGAATGTGATGACACTGTAACTGTGAATAATCAGCTCTCATCCAGGGGGGGTTTATTACCCGAAGGTCCCTCACGGGGAAACAATAGTTTACTCCACACCATGTTCAGTTTTCAGGAACTCAGTGTCACATCCCAACTTCAAGAATGTCGCTCAAGGTGCAATGACACTGATACTCTTGTTAATTGTTCTGATGATTTTTTGACACATAATCCTGACTTTTATCCGATTCAGTCGCGCTCACCTGCATTGGATAATTTCCAAGAGTTGGTGGAGCGCGATTTGTTCCGGTTAAAGGATAATGTCAGCAACAATACAGGCAGGCACAGAAATAATTTAACTGTTGAGGAAAGACTAGCTCTATCTAAATTGGAGTCTATGCCAGATATTTCTATTAGACAGGCAGATAAAGGGGGTGCGGTGGTGGTCTTGGATCGCTCCGTGTATAGGTCCCAGAATCTCCTTATGCTGGGGGTTCCGGACACATACACGGAGCTATCCAGTGACCCCACCCCCCGCTTTCAGGAGCAACTTCTGGAGTTGTTAAGTGTTGGAGTGAGTGGAGGGTTCATTAATCAGAGACAAGCAGACTATATTTATGTTCCTTTTCCTATCACTCCGATATTTCACTCACTCCCGAAAATACATAAGCCAGTGTTTCCTCCTTCGATGCGACCTATTGTTGCAGGCATAGGCTCATACTCTGAAAAAATGTCAGAATGGGTAGATAGTCTGTTACAACCATTAGTGCAAACCTTGCCTGGTTTCTTGCTGGACACTAGGTCAGTGTTACAATCCTTTTATGACTTCAAATGGAACCCGGATTTTGTTTGGGTAACAGCCGATGTCACATCACTTTATACAGTCATCCCGCACGATCAGGCTATTGCTGCAACCAAATGGTTTTTAAATGCATACTCAGATTATAGCCTGGAATTCATTGCTTATATTTGTGATGTGATTCGGTTCTTGCTCAAACACAATGTGTTTATGTTCGACCAGAAGCTATACTTACAATGTACTGGAGTTTCGATGGGCGCAAAATTTTCGCCCTCACTGGCGAACATATACATGTCTTGGTGGGAGTCTCGTTTTTTGTTTTCCTGTGATAACCCGTGGTCTTCCTCCCTGCAGTGGTATGGCCGTTACATAGATGACCTGCTGTTCATCTGGTCGTCGGATGTGACGGCCATACCACTGTTTGAGAGATATCTCAATGATAATCAAATGAATCTGAGCTTTACGGTTGATTTTCATGTGCACACTATTTCATTTTTGGATCTTACTCTCCATGGTGATGTGGAAAAATCTGAGATAACCACTTGTACTTATAGAAAAGAGACAGCTGGCAATACCACTTTATTAGCCCTGTCCTGTCATCCGAAACACGTGGTTAAAAACATCCCTAGGGGTGAATTTATCAGATTAAGGAGGAACTGCTCAGATGATTCCACCTTCCTCAGAGAGGCAGAAAAGTTGACTGCTCGACTGCAGATCAGAGGTTACGGCCAGTCTTTAATAGACACAGCTAAAAAAACAGCTCTTGCATTACCCAGGCGAGACCTGGTTTTTCCTAAATATAAAAAATACAAAGGTTTAAAACAAGGAGGCCAGACTGCAATGCCATTCTTTATAACTAACTATAGTCTTGAATATCTGGATGTCTGCAAGATTGTCAGAAAGAATCTGACAGTTTTGCGCACAGATGCCGCCTGGAAACCGATTGTGGACAAGGGAATAAAATGTGTTGCCCGCAAGGCGCCAACACTTTCTCAAAAACTCAGTCCGAGTCGGTTTTCAGATGGTACGGTACCACAACAATGTTGGCTTAGGTCTAAAGGGATGTTCAAATGCGGGCACCGCATTTGTACGTGTTGCAGTGTCGTACAAACAGGACGGAATGTGGCCTCTGTTGCAGCCCAGCAGTCATTTGAGATACAACAATACATTAACTGCAATACCACACATGTGGTGTATTGTGTGTCTTGTTCTACATGTCAATTGCAATATGTGGGATGCACGTCCAATGCCCTCAAAGTTCGGATATGCAGACATATCTCAGATATATCTCATGCTTTTGTAAAAAATGTGTCAGCAGTCAGCCAGCATTTTGCCTCCTGCCACCAGGGCAATATTGCTGGCATGAAAGTTCAGGGCATTGAACGAGTTAATTTTCCTAAACGGGGCGGAGACCATAGGAAAGCTCTTCTCAATAGAGAAGCCTATTGGATTTTTAGATTTCAGTCCTGTATGCCTTTGGGCCTTAATCAAAGACAAGATTTAATATTGCATTATTAGATGTATCTTCTTCTCTTGTCCTTTAGGGGCGGTTCTTGCGTGGGAGGAAGAGAGGGGTGAAAATTAATTTTTTTTTTTTTTTTTTTCCCTCTCTTCTTCTCATGCAGTTCTGTTCCTGTGTCTCAGTGGTATATGCTGTGGGTGGGGTGAAAGCAGTCCAATTGCCAATCAATAATCCACAGCTGAATCACTGCTTTTACTCTGTATATAAGATTTGTCAGTCTTATTCTCTGTATCATGAGGAAGGATCTGTAATATATGTTGATCCGAAACATGTTGATGATATGAGCCTGATGTTTGGTTTTTAAGCACGTTTCCTAATAAAACACGCACTGCATGGTGAAGCTGGACAATATTTTTTTGCTACTTCTCATCCTTGGTTCCGGTTCTGTGTCCGTGCTCCTCGGTGGTGTATGGTGAGGTGAGCTCCAACTTGGTGTTTTTACATTCATTTCAATAGGGCCGCAAAAGATGCGGACAGCACACCGTGTGCTGTCAGCATCCGTAGTTCCATTCCGCGGCCCCCGCAAAATAAGATGGAACATGGCCTATTCTTGTCTGCAATTGTGGACAAGAATAGGCATTTCTATCATAGGGAACTATCAAAATGCGAAACGCACGCAGCTGGTATCCATGTTTTGCGGACATTTTGTGGACCGCAAAACACTTGCGGACATCTGAATGGACCCTAAGGGAGGGGGGCCCTGTAAAAAATTTGCTGTGGGGCCCAGTCAGTTCTAGTTACGCCCCTGCTAAACTGTGTAAAGTAATTAACACTGAAGAGGACAGTATACTGCTACAGAGGGATCTGGATAGATTGGAGACTTGGGCAGAGAAGTGGCAGATGAGGTTTAACACTGACAAATGTAAAGTTATGCACATGGGAAGGAATAATGCAAGTCACCCGTACATACTAAATGGTAAAACACTCGGTAACACTGACATGGAAAAGGATCTAGGAATTTTAATAAACAGCAAACTAAGCTGCAAAAACCAGTGTCAGGCAGCTGCTGCCAAGGCCAATAAGATAATGGGTTGCATCAAAAGGGGAAAAGATGCCCGTGATAAGAACATAGTCCTACCACTTTACAAATCGCTAGTCAGACCACACATGGAGTACTGTGTACAGTTCTGGGCTCCTGTAAACAAGGCAGACATAGCAGAGTTGGGGAGGGTCCAGAGGAGGGCAACTAAGTAATAACTGGAATGGGGGGGGACTACAGTACCCTGAAAGATTATCAAAATTAGGGTTATTCACTTTAGAAAAAAGACGACTGAGGGGAGATCTAATTACTATGTATAAATATATCAGGGGTCAGTACAGAGATCTATCCCATCATTTATTTATTCCCAGGACTGTGACTGTGACGAGGGGACATCCTCTGCATCTGGAGGAAAGAAGGTTTGTACACAAACATAGAAGAGGATTCTTTATGGTAAGAGCAGTGAGACTATGGAACTCTCTGCCTGAGGAGGTGGTGATGGTGAGTACAATAAAGGAATTCAAGAGGGGCCTGGATGTATTTCTGGAGTGTAATAATATTACAGGCTATAGCTACTAGAGATGGGTCGTTGATCCAGGGAGTTATTCTGATTGCCTGATTGGAGTCGGGAAGGAAATTTTTATTCCCCTAAAGTGGGGAAAAATTGGCTTCTACCTGACAGTTTTTTTTTTTGCCTTCCTCTGGATCAACTTGCAGGATGGCAGGCCGAACTGGATGGACAAATGTCTTTTTTCGGCCTTATGTACTATGTTACTATATTACTATGTTACCTAAACTTTCAAGAAATATTTTTTTAAACTGTTAGAAATATTATTATAATTAAAGGGTTTCTGTCACCCCAATTTTCGCTATTAAACAGGCTGACATATAGATGTAAAAATGTCACCTGAATTTAACTCTGCTTTTCTTTTATTTAAGTATGCCCCCGTTTTCGTGTAATTTTAACTTTTATTATATGCAAATGAAACTCTAGGAGCAGGGGGGGCGTTGCACCTGCTCCTAGAGGCTCCGTTCGCCCACCTCATTTCCACGCCCTTCTGTCTTGATTGACAGGGCCAGGCCAGCGTTGGTTCTCCTGCTGGCCCCGTCTACCGTGTAAATCTCGCGCCTGCGCCGTCCTGTTCAGTATTCGGCGCAGGCGCAGTGAGAAAGCCGGCAGCCGGTAGTGTAGTCGAGAGAAGACGGACAGAATAAGCAACTTTCTATGCAGTGCTCCTGTCCCCGCTCGGCTCCGCTAAAGCATGGCATAGCACATTATAGCAGGGTATTCTGCACCGATGTGAAATGAAGGCGTTTCAATGTAGAAGGTACAGGCAGGAGCAGTGAGGTGTGCTCCTGCCAGTACAGCGAATATTGCAGAAATCAGAATCTGTCCCCGACATAGATGCCATGGTGTGTGAATTATGTTTGCACTGCAGTGAAAAGCGCTATGGAAAGGGTGCATGCAGTGCAGGACTGATAGTCCTCATGCACACGGCTGTGTAAGTATTGTGGCCTGCAAACAGCGGTTCTGCAATTTACTGCCACCAACCGTGTGCACACTTCATTCACTCCATTCACTTGAATGGGTCCGCAATCTGGAAGGTGCGGTGTGAAAAGGAGGAGCTCTATTTTTTTGTGGTGTGGATGGATCACGGACCCATTTAAGTTGAAATGGCCTAAAAAGGAGCCAATTGAGATTATATCATCTCATAGAAAGCACACATACGAAATGTGTTCATTAGGGCCTTCAGACCGTACCGTTCGTAACCTAAACGTCCATTCTGCTTCCTTTTGTAGTAGTCTCTTGTCATAATCCCCACCCCTCTGCAATTTTCTCATCGCCTTAATGCCCTTAAATTTTATAGCATCCACTTTTCCATCGTGGGTGGCACAAATGTGGCGTTCAATGGGAGTATCGGCTTCTTTACGGATATTGTTAAGATGTTCCCCTATCCGTCGCCGAAACTCACGTATTGTCTTTCCCACATACTGTAGGCCGCATATGCACGTTGCCAAGTAGATAACACCCCTCATTTTGCAATTAATAAATGAAAGAATCGCAAACTTTTTCTGTGTCACCGTACTGGTGAAGCTGTTGCCCCGTTCAATTGCCATACACGCCACACAGCCTCCACAATGAAAAATACCACTAGGTTGACGATTCAGCCACGTGGTAGGTTGTGGGGTTTGTCGGAAGCTGTGAACTAATCTGTCCCTTAAGTTGCGGCCTCGGCGATATGTGATGGTCGGGGTAGCATCTACAAGATGTCCCACATCTGGGTCAGACTGTAAAATCCCCCAGTAACGGGTGAGAACATCCTGTACCTTCTCATGTGCTTCATCAAATGTGGCAATAATACGGATTTTGTTGTCTACATTTTCTCTCATTCGTGGTTCAAGCAATGTGTTGCGATTCACCGATAGTGAGTGCTGATATGCATTCTTGAGGACCTGATCTGGATATCCCCTATTTTTGAACTGATTTAGGAGGTCCTTAGCCGCCACCTGATAATCTGTCACCCTAGAGCAATTCCGGCGCAATCTTAGGTATTGCCCTTTGGGGATGCCTCTTTTGAGGGCTAGCGGGTGGAAGCTGTTCCATTGTAAAAGACTGTTTGTGGCCGTGTCTTTACGAAACAGTCGTGTATTCAGGTTCCCCTCAAGATCCCTGAAAATCCAGGTCCAGGAATGTGATTTTATTTTTGTGGCTTCCTGATGTGAAGTATAGGCCTAAATCGCTGTTATTTAGGTCTTTTACAAAGTTCTCAAATTCCACAGTGCCTCCTGACCATATAATCAGCACATCATCTATAAAGTGCAGTGACAAACTGATGTGTTCTGCCCACTGTTGGCATTGTCAGCAAAGACCACCTCACGTTCCCACCAGCCCAGGTAGAGATTGGCGAAAGTTGGAGCACATGGACTTCCCATGGCCACTTCCCTGAGCTGGTGGTAAACCCGGTGGTCAAACAGGAACACATTGTGTTCCAGAATGAATTGCAGTAGCTCCAGCACAAATTCATTATGTCGCCACATATGTGTGCCTCGTTCCTGCAAAAAGGCCGCTACAGCCCCACACCCCTTGTCTTGGGGTATGGAGCTGTAGAGTGCCTCCACATCTAGGCTGGCTAACTAGGTGTGATCATCATTTTGAATTCCTCAAGCTTTTTTATCACGTCCATAGTATCTCTAATATAAGATGGAAGGGCCAACACAAACGGCTGCAGAACCTCATCCACATACGTGCTAAAGCCCTGTGTGAGGCTCCCCACCCCAGAGACGATAGGTCTTCCCTTAAGTGGGGTTAGCCCCTAATGTATTTTGGGAGGACTGTAGAAGCAAGGGACCACTGGATGTTTGGGAAACAGATAAGAAAATTTTGCCTCACTGATGAGTTTTTCCCCCCAGGCTCTGACAAGGATATTTTTCAGTTCTCTTTGAAAGCTATCAGTAGGGTTGGAATCCAGGACTCTGTAACAGTGACTATCTTTTAGGATGTTTAGGCACATTGTTCTTTATTGTTCCCCTCCCATGATTGCAATGTTCCCCCCCTTGTCAGCTGATTTTATGACAATGGAGGGGTCGCGCTCAAGGGATAGTAGGGCCTCTGTTTCTGTCCTGGATAAGTTAGACCAACCCGCCCTCCATCCTTCCAATGCCTGTAGTTGATCAATTGTTATTTTAAGGAATATATCCATGGGTGTACAGGTAAAACTCGAAAAATTCGAATATTGTGCAAAAGTCCATTTATTTCAGTAATCCAAATTAAAAGGAATTGCATTAATGCAGCTTAAAATTGGAATTTTGTGAAAAGGTTCAATATTTTAGGCTCAAAGTGTCACACTCTAGTCAGCTAATTAATCCATATCTCCTAAGCAAACGGTACCTCAAAATTGTGACTTTGGTGCTTCATAAGCTGTAAGCCATAATCATCCAAATTATAACAAATAAAGGCTTGAAATATCTCGCTTTGCATGCAATGAGTCTATCTCATATGTTAGTTTCACCTTTTAAGTTGCATTACTGAAATAAATGAACTTTGCACGATATTTGAATTTTTCCAGTTTCACCTGTATTGTCGCCAAGGGGTGGGTTTTTGGTGGATGGGAGTTTCAAGGTTGTGAAGGATCCTTCACCCAGACCTCTCTCCCCCTCCTCCATTAAATCCGCCAGTAGGCGTACATCCTGTAACTCATCTAAGGGTGGGTTCACACTAGTGTTATGAAGTCCGTTATGGCTTTCGGTTATAACAGAGTTATAACGGAACATAACGTAATCCATAAGACAGAAGGGCGGATCCGTTTTGCTGCCCATAGACTTTCATTATGACGGAATGCAAAACGGACGCCTTTAAAAGGCATTCCGTTTGCTCTCTGTCCTAATAGAAGTCTATGGGAATCAAAACGGATCCGTCTGGTTCCTGTTATGCAAGATGGAAAACAAAGTCCTGTCGACAAGACTTTGTTTTCCGTCTTGCATAACGGGACCCAGGTGGATCGGTTATGTTTTCCCATAGACTTCTATTAGGACGGAGCAAAACGGAATGCCTCTTAAAGGCTTCCGTTTTGCATTCCATCCTATGGATTCCGTTATGTTCCGTTAAAACCCTGTTATAATGAAAAGCCATAACGGACTCCATAACGCTAGTATGAACCCACCCTAAGTCAATGTCTAAATGTCTAAATTGCTGTTTATCGTGTGTCGCAAATAATTTTTTCCATTTCAACCTACTTACAAACAGTGTCAGATCTTTGACCCATTTGAAGAGGTTGAAAGCGCAGGTTGGGACAAATGAAAGGCCTGTCCTTAAAACCTGCATCTCTGAGGGGGCTTAAGGATCTTTTTGACAGATTGATGATCCGAAGATCGAGGGTCCAGTCTCACTTAACACTTGGCACCTCGGTATCAGATCCATGTGACCCTTTTTGTTAGGAAATTCTATTGTTTTATTTTGTCCCTGAGTACATACGTTGTCGGTGGTGTCCCTAAAAAACCACCACGTTGACGTGGTCTTCTTCGTCTGTTCCCCTTGCCCCTGGATCTTCCCTTAGATGTAGAACATATGGGGAACTGAGCGGTTGTATACTCACTTTCTGCTTCCCCCTCTGAGAATGAAGGTTCAGTTTCGCCTTCAATGACTTTAGCTGTTTTTGACCCAAAGTCTAGGATATGACCTTCCTTGAAATGGGAAGTATCCCGCAGGTATTGAGAGTGCTTACGTGCCTTAAGTTGAGACATAAATCGCTCAATGGTTTGCTGCAATATCTGCTCTTTGCCGGAAAAATCAGGATTGTCTGCAAATTTTTTATTAGCTGTGATCTGGTCTTGTAATAGACGTGTATTATTCTCATAAATCACCTTCTCCTCCTCCAGGAGAATTGTCATGAGACGCAGAGAGCTGTCAATGGACTCTTTTTCCCATTTCTTATTAAATTCAGATGACTGGAGCCTAGCTGTTGGAAGAAAAGGGATACGCAGACCTCTAGGTACAATTCTGTTCCTGATGTAAGTTTCCAGGGTCTGCGTCTCCCACCAACCCCTCACGTGATCTTTATATGTGTTTGTAAGTTGCTTGAAAGAACCTGACAGGCTCAGGATTCAGCTGGTAATTGTGCTTTGGAAAATACTAACTTAGCCTTCTCATCCCTTTTTACTGTACTGAGGCTTGCCGGAAAAAAAAACTGCCATCCTTGACAAGATTTGGCAAAATAACTCTGAAAATAATTTACTGAAAAAAGGGTTCTTAGGTATTACGTTTCAATAATCAACTGTGCTATTGGTACTGAGAAACGTTGAAAAAGAAGTAAAACTCAAAATTTTATTTGGTATACATTAAAAATAGGAAGGACCTATATATCACCAAAACAGAACAAAGAATAAAAAAAACAAAAAAAACATAATTTTTATATAAATCCGTGGGCCTCCATTCGTCAATAGACAGTGACCATTGGGCTGGTCCTCACCCTCACAATCTGACACTTTCCTCTCAGTTTCAAACGTGCTAGGCAGGCATAATATGTACATATATGCATCAGTTTAAGCTTTTACTGATGCATTTACAGACCCATATACGCTACATCAAGGCAACATATGGGTTTAATCTCACTTGTATTCTTTATCCACTTATTCCTACATGTACTGATGCCGCGGCTGTATCCTAGTACAACCGCTGATTGGTCCCTGCATATCGATTGCTTGTTACTCTGAGCGTTACGCCGGGTGTGGTGGGCGGAGGTGAAGGGCGGGGATGCTCTCCCATTTGCTGACAGCACCCCAGGATGGGGAGGGGCGTTCCTCATCTAAACAGCTGATTGCAGCTGCCGTACTTACGGCCACCCTAGTGCCGCAGTCTGGATACACGAGACGGATGGCTTGATTTATGTTTGTTTGTCTGTCGATTACAAGATCTAATGCTCCTGATGAGCTTTGAGCGAAACGCGTTGAGCATAGAACAGGATCTTAAGTACAGACAGTATGTGATCGCTTATTAGGGCAGATAGCCGTTATGGTGCATTTTAATAGTCGCTAGTGCCCTCAAGTTAACGTACGCTACAGTATAGAGGAAGCAGCTGGATAGAGTGGGACCTCTTAGTGCAGTTTTATAAATCTATTCGCTGCAGGGTACTGCATACAGTGGCCACTGGACCCTCACCAGAGGTTGTTTGTTTGACCTTAGCGTGGTGAGGACCAGCTGATTGGCTACTGGAGGTGCATAAACTGGAGGCCCAAACAAATGGTTGGATCTCTGATTGTGGCGTCTATAATTAGTACGCCACTACATAGCGGTGACCACTGGATCCTCACCGTGCATCTAAGTGTCAGATTGTGAGGGTGAGGACCAGCCCAATAGTCACTGTCTATTAACAAATGGAGGCCCACGGATTTTATATAAAAATTATGTTTTTTTTTAATTTTTATTCTTTGTTCTGTTTTGACGATATATAGGTTCTTCCTATTTTTGATGTATACGTAAATAAAATTTGAAGTTTTACTTCTTTTTCATCATTTCTCAGTACCGTTAGCACAGTTGATTATTGAAACGTAATACCTAAGAACCCTTTTTTCAGTTAATTATTTGCGGTGATCATTTACTTAAGTGGATTCACACATACAGACTCTGAGCATCAGTTCCATTTTTCAGCAAAAAAAACTGAAGGAGGAATATACTGTATGTTGCTAGGGTACTACAGAAAAATAATTTTTCTATTTCCTGGAAACGGATCCGCAATTATAGATGACATGCAGATGACATATTGATGCATTCCGCATGTCATCAGCATTTTTGCGGACCCATTGACTACAATAGGACCACGGACCGCATTTTGCGGACAATAGTAGGACAAGCTCTATTATTTTGGTGGATCCGCGTAACAGAAAGAAACGACGGATGTGGACAGCATACTGAGTGCTGTCCGCATTTTTTGCGGCGCCATTGAAAATAATGCCATCATAATCCGCATGCAGATTACAAAATACTTCCGTGTGAATGGACCCTGAGACCTCATGCACACGGCCATTGCCCGGCTCCCCGCATTACGGATGCGGATCCATTCACTTGAATGCTTCCGTGGTGTTTCTGTCCGTGCCTCCGCACCGCAAAAAAATAGAACATGTTGAATGGGTCTCGATCCGTCCTGGCCGCCACACAGACGTTGCCTATGCATTGGGGACCGCAAATTGTACTGATATTAATTAATATCCCCCACTCTTTGCTGGTGAGACAGTGGGATCAGATCAGTAACTAACTTTTAGTAACTACTTACATTTTCCTTATAATATCAATTCTGAAGCATCTATTCTTATGACTGTATGTTGTTTCATTCCTTTATTATACCTTCTAAAAGTTTATGAATGAATTACTAGCAGTTTGTAATGAAGGTCCAGATGTGTTCCTGCACAGTCTGCCAATGGCAGCACTGTTGGATAGTATCAGACTATGCAGGGACACACCCCAAACTTCTTTTGAAACAGCTAGCAATACACTTATAACTTCTAGAAGGAATAAAAAAGGAATGGCACAACATAGAGTCATAAGAACACATGGCAAATGCAAGTAGTAGTTACTAAAACTGAAATGTCAGGAGAGCAGACAGCAGATCACCCAACAAACGAGCAAAATGTTTTTGCAGGACCTAAAATTATGGGCAGCAAATTGCCCTGTGTAAACAGGGATGTGCTGCCAACAAACAATGACTCTTATTCCAATTAGCGATCATTTCTCCTAATGCAAGGGTGTATGTTTGCTGCAGGTAAACGCAGCTTACACTAGTGAACAATTGTTACAGACATTGGTTGCGGAACCACTGCACCAACTGAACAGTATTTAGCAGCTGACCCACTGGGGAAGATGCCAGCGAAAGACACCAAGACAGAACTAAGCAAGGCACAGGACATACAATAGGCAGACAATGAAACCATATATTTGGCAGAAGTACGTACAGAGTACAGGCGGACAACAAAACACTGGAACATGTACAAACAGATCACTGGAGTAGGAACTACAACAAGATCACCAGAATAGAATGCAGACAGACCGAAGCCAGCACACAGATAACTACAGGCAACAGCCTGTAAGGGCCTGGAAGCAGGGGCGTAACTACCATAGCGGCAGACCATTCGACTGCTATGGGGCCCAGGGCAAGAGGGGGCCCAGTCTTAGTTGGGATTATCTCCTCTTCTACTGGAGGTGAAAACTTGGTCAGGACTCTACCCTATAAAGCAGGGATGGCCAACCTGCGGCTCTCCAGCTGTTGCAAAACTACAACTCCCAGTATGCCCAGACTCCCTACTGCTATCAGCCTACAGCTAGGCATGGTGGTAATTGTAGTTTTACAACAGCTGGAGGTCCGCAGGTTGGCCATCCCTAAATTTAGCAAATGAAGCAGTGAAAATATGACCCATGGGTCACTGAAAAGGGTTCAGGCAGAAACCCTTCTGTCCTGTGTAGAGGGCCTGGTTTGATCCTTGCTATGGGGCCCTTACTTCTTTTTTTACGCCACTGCCTGGCAGATATAGAGCATGACAGAGGATTGTACAGGCAAGGGAGAGGAAGAGAGCAGAGGTTTAAACACAGCCATACAGCAGCAGAACACAGCAAAGGAAGCAAACCTCTACAATACCAAACGACAAAAAGGAGACAAAAAGCAACCTAGAATCAATCCACACACAGAAAGACAGACACAGGGAGAGGGGGGCGGCAGACATAGACCGCTAGCATAACTGTTAGAGAACAAACAGTTTGTTCCTGATTAGGGATGAGCTAATCGATTCGACACATTTTTAATTCTTCTAAAACTTCTTAAACTTTAGGGTTCCATTAAATCTGAAACTTTTGCAATTAGACAAAACACTCACCGCATGATTAGGTGTGTATTTCAGTGTGTTGATGGTGTGGTTTAAATGTTTAACCCCTAAACGACTGCCCGCTGTCTTTTGACGGCGGACAGTGAAGGTCCTCAGTCTGTAACAACATCATTCGGTGTTGTTGGAGCTGAGGGGGGTTAAAGGCTTCTGAAGTGCTTAGTAACTATTTTACTGCCATGTCGGCTGGTGGGGTCTGTGTACCATGATTGCTTTCTTGCCCGAGTCCAGCCCTGACTCACATGCACAGCTCTATAAAGCTAGACATGGATGAAATTATCCAAATTGACCATACATACTTTCTTAAATATATTTTCCATGCTTTCATGTAAATATAGCAAAAATCCCTATTTTGGATGTGCAATATTTTATATTTGTTCAAATAAACCCTACTAAAATATAAATCCTGCATCAGCTCCCACATACATAGCAAACAGCTACAATGAAAAACGATGTGATGTGCCACGACAGGCAAATATAAGTGCTGCACTTTCCTCTGTAACCCTGCTGCAGGACATTTAACCAAACGGGGAAGTAGATTGGACCATACTAGCTGTTTTCAATGCAGTATGATCGGCTCATCCAAGCGTAATGTGCCAATACTTCATAAATGAATACATTCATGGATGAGACTAAAGCCTGAGGCCTAAACTCTTCCCCTCCAGATCTTTTTCTGCTTATTGCCCTTCATTGGAAATCTTTATCTAGATTTGTGTGATTGAGGTAGATGTGCTGTACAGAGCGCGCAGACACAGCGCTGTCAAGGCAGGAGATATCAGTAGGAAGGTAAGCACGCTCCTGTAAGAACCACATGCAACACCATTTCAGTGGTCATTTATTTTCACCTCAATGCTCTTCAGACTAAATCATCCCTTTGTATTATCAGTGACCCATAAATGTATACTATCTAAATGTAAAATGTGTATTATCTTCTACTTATTTTCTAAGAAAAAAGCACTTAATTACAGCTCTGGGAAAGTAATTAACTTATGCATCTCTTAACATGTGGCCATGTATGATCTAATGAAACTATTAATTAAAAACTGACTGTGGAAGATATGACAGATACCTTCTGTTGAAGGTATTGCACCCCTTTTGCAGACACAAGTTCCAGCAGGCATTTCCTAAAGGGGTTGTCAATGAATACTGAATTGTTAACTGAAGCCAGAAAGTCTTTCCTCTGCTGTGAAAAGAACCATACTTATCTCCTTCAATGGTGACGTGTCTCTTGTGGACAAAGCGTGCTTGGCTGCAGCAGACTGTGCGACCATGTCCAAGCCACGGACCGGATGGGGGACGTGGTAGCTGGCACACAGGACTGAAGCAACAGGGTGCAGGTAAGTGGTTCCTTTCACAGTGGAGGCAAGGCTGCAGGCATCAGTTAAAACGTCAGCATTCCTGGACAACCCCTTTAACAACATCCAGGATTTCAGCCATTCAATGACCCTCGGTTTCATTTTTTAAATCCATTCTTTGGTGAGTATCCCACAGGATAGGGGATAACTATTAGATCGGTGGGGGTCCCAAGAATGGGGGCCTCATATCCCCCGCAGCTCCCCTGAAATGACCGGAGCAGCCGGTAGCATATGCGCATGCTGCTCAGTTAATTTCTATGGGAGTTCTGGAGATAGCTGAGAACCACTGGGACCCCCACCAATCTAATAGTTATCCCCTATCCTGTGGATAGGGGATTACTTTTACCAACCAGCATTCCACTATAAGTCATTGTCAATTAGTAAAATCCACTTTTGGCTGAGCTGACACATGATCTCACATTATTCTGAAGAAGCATTGCGCATTAATTGGTGGTAAGCTGTTCTTGGCCGGAGGATCAAAGCAGCCCCAAGTCATAACATTTCCCCAATTGGTAATTGACTCTTCCGATGAAATGCTGTCTTTTTGGCAAACATTTATTGTGTTGTGGCCAAATTACAGTATTCACCTTGTCTGTCCCAATTACATTGTTTGACAAGTCCTAATATTTGCATGGTGTTCATGAGCACAGACCAGTCTAAGAAATATGTGTACTACAAATGACACCTGTTAACACTACGCTTCAAGTACCCCATGCTCAGTAAGTACCTGCTCCCTCATACTATACCATAACATTGTGGTGCTTAACCCCTTTATGCATTTGGGTGTAACTGTACGTCTGAATCGCATGTAATTTAGCACATACAGGCGTACAAGGGTGACAATGCGGTGACAGGGAAGCGATTGCAACTGTCTCTAATAGCTGCCCGACATAGCTCGCGGGCACATCCCATGCCAACGATTGCTGTGATTGGCAGACTGGCCAATCACAGTGCTGAATGCTGGATTTGCCGGCATCTCCAGCTCTGACAAGCTCCGTTCTGTCACAGAGCTTGTTAGAGAAGGAGATTGCTGCTGTAGAGCCTGTGAAGCGGCTCTGTGTGAAAGAAAATTGTGAAACATATATGAATAAAACACCGACCTGATAGAGGGATTACAGAGACGTCCTGATCTTAACCGCGGATCATGATAGCAGCAGCACCCTTGTCTCTGTATGTGGGTCCACCACCCATGCCATCAAATCTGTGTTCGTACAGGAGTATAATAAATTCATGGGCGGCGTGGACCTTTCTGATCAGGTCATCAAGCCATACAGCACCATATGCAAAACTAAAATATGGTACAGGAACCTGGCTGTCCATCTGACCCAAGTTGCCCTGTGCTGTACAGATATTCTGGCAGTAGGAATACCTTCCTGCAATTTCAGGAAAAAGTTATCAAATCCCTGATGTTTATTGACCAGGGTGCGGAGGACAGTGCACCTGGCAGTGATGTGAGCAAGATCATTCCTGGCCAGCATTTCCCCACAGAAATCCCCTCACTGAAAAAAAAACTGAGGCCCACAAAAAATGTGTGTGCAAAACATGGAATTAGAAAAGACACAATCCACCAATGTGAAACATGCCCCCACAAAACCTATCCTGTGCATTCATACTTCCTTGGATCATTTTATTTTTTTACTTGATATCCACCCCTTTTGTCACACATACTGACCATTATTTTTTTGTTTAACTGATCAGCCCCATAGCTCACAAAATATATACTAGATGGAGGGTCTCTTTCACCTTGCTTGCAAAGCTGGGTGAGAGGAAGGAATATAGGAGAGATGATTTGCCTCAGCAATTTTTTTTTTTTTTTTGCTGAGGCTTTTGATAAGCTTTTTATGGGCCTATATTTTTTTGGAATGGTAGGTAGGCTGGTAGTGGGACCTGCCATTCCCCCTCCCCCAGTGCAGGATTTTCAAGTTTCCCTCACTCACCTCACTGAAAATTCTCACAATGCCCCTAGATGAATATCATGACGGGTGTCACCTCACAAACTAAAAATTCTGACTATACCCCTAGACTGGCTTTTGCTGAAAGGGGTTAAAAGGGTTACTGGACATCAACCTGTTTTCCCAGAGACACAAATAGCCAATAAAAAGCAGAATAGGATTTTTTTTTAGGAAATTGGACAGCTTACAGTACTTATATTTACTGGCAGCTACTTATACCTAGTGCTATTTAAATTGTCATAATTTAGTTATCAGTTATAAATGAACGACAGACAGGGGTCCAATCTCTGGGTTCACAATTACCGTGGATGAGGGGCCCTATGTCCCTATTGCGACCCAGAAAATTGCCTGTGTTCAGGAGCTCTCCACAGAAGTCAATTGGATCCTTAGAAACAACAGACAATAAGGCCCCTTGCAGACGAGCGTGTCCGGATTAGGTCCGGATGCTTCCCGGTGCATTGCGGCAAACCCGCGCGAGTAGGTACGTAATTGCAGTCAGTTTTGACTGAGATTGCGTTCCGTTGTTCAGTTTTTATCGTGCGTGTGCAATGTGTTTTGCACGCGCGTAATAAAAAACTGATTGTGGTACCCAGACCCGAACTTCTTCACAGAAGTTCAGGTTTGGGTTCAAGGTTGTGTAGATAACATGGTTATAAGGGAAAATAATAGCATTCTGAATACAGAATGCATAGTAAAATAGGGCTGGAGGGGTTAAAAAAATTATAATAATAATTTAACTCACCTTAATCCACTTGTTCGCGCAGCCGGCATCTCTTCTGTCTTCATCTGTGAAGAAAAGGACCTTTGATGACGTCACTATGCTCATCACATGGTCAGTCACATGATACATCACCATGGTGATGGATCATGTGACGGACCATGTGATGAACGTAGTGACGTCATCAAAGGTCCTATTCCTGACAGAACAAGACAGAAGAGATGCCGGCTGCGCGAACAAGTGGATTATGGTGAGTTAAATTATTATATATTTTTTTTTAACCCCTCCAGCCCTATTTTACTATGCATTCTGTATTCAGAATGCTATTATTTTCCCTTATAACCATGTTATAAGGGAAAATAATAATGATCGGGTCCCCATCCCGATCATCACCTAGCAACCGTGCGTGAAAATCGCACACGCATCCGCACTTGCTTGTGGATGCTTGCGATTTTCACGCAACCCCATTCATTTCTATGGGGCCTGCGTTACGTGAAAAACGCACAAAGAGGAGCATGCTGTGATTTTCACGCAACGCACAAGTGATGCGTGAAAATCACCGATCATGTGCACAGCCCCATAGAAATGAATGGGTTCGGATTCAGTGCGGGTGCAATGCGTTCACCCCACGCATTGCACCCACGCGGAAATCTCGCCCATGTGAAAGGGGCATAAGTGCTTTGCGGAGTTAATAATAATGAAGTGGACAGTGGCTCAACCGGCCTAGGGACCAATGGTACGGTGCACAACCCCACGGCACACTAACCGTGTGTATACTAGTAATAGGATATAGAAATAATTGGGGGGCACTCAGATATCTGATAAATGTATGGATAGACACAATATAAATGGATATATTTAATTCTAAATGTAAAGCACAAATGCATAAAATCAATTAGTCATGTTAAGTCTCTAAAAGTGTCCAATAGATTTTAAGTTGATCAACTATAAAAACAGTGGAAAAAATATATAATAAACACGGTAAAAAATATATAAAAAATAAAAAATGTGACATATAAAAAAGCAAAATCAATAGTCCTATGATCCAATAATCCGATGGTATGAGTAATGAGTGATGATGACACACTTAGCCACAGGGCACTACTTTACCAATCCTGCAGATGGTGGCCTCTTATGGATTTTGCCGTTTTCCACTTAATCCTAGGTAAGTAGATTGACTGATGTGGCTTCTTATATGTTTAAGAGATACTTGGCTTCCATGCCAGGGCTGACACGTCAGAACTATAGTTTGGTTGCTAGTACCATGTGCCTTGGTGATATTTGCGCTGACTCAATCTGTGGTCACAGAGTACTGCGGACAGTTTACCAGCACCTCGATCTCCCCTCCCGGGTAGGCCCCCAGTCCCAGTCCAACTTTTACGTCAAGCAAATCCTCCTTTTCTGTCAAGTAATGCCATCTGTACGGGAGAGAAATAAAAAAATAAAAAAACATACAATGAGAAAAAAATATTTTTTTCCATATAGGGAAATTTTTTCCATATAAAGGAATTTTTTCCATATAAATAATATAGATGTATAAAAAACATAAAAAATATATTTAGCAAATATAATTTATGTATAAGAACCTGTGCATATCCTTTCCAGAAAAACGCAACAGAAACGCAGTAGTAACGCTGATGCGATTTTTAGAACAATGGAATATATAGCATTTAAAGGGGTACTGCAGTTTTTTTTAAACTGATGATCTATCCTCAGGCCCTGTAGAGATCCCCTGATAGCTATAAGTCCCACTCCTGGTGAAAAGCTTTTTTTGCTGGGGTGGGTGGGACTTGTCTGGCCAGACATTTCCCCCATGGCAGCCACTAACTGCAAAGGATATTTAGTATTACATGTCGGTAGATGAATAGCCATCCAGGTAAAGCATTGACAGTCCATCAGAGGTTGCTTGCATGGAGTGGCTCCATTCTGGCATACAGAGGGGAGTCCTCAGTGCGGTACACCCCTCTAACACCCTAATAGGGCATATGGACAGGAGTTATCTTCAAGAGACAACCCCCTTAACAAGATTCTTTCAAACATTATACCCCTCTGATAACAGACAGAGTAATAGACGCAACCACGAATAATAGACACAAACAAGAATACAATTTTCTATTTTTGTGCTGTTGTGTACATTAGAAGTCATGTGGACTTCTTCAGTTTGTGCTGTATATATTTCATGTTGTTAACGTCTATATGCTGTTATACAGATTTACACACCAGCATTGTAAATAGAAGTTGCTTAGTATATAAGATCGTTCCAATCCCTAAATTGGCTCTTAAAGAAAATATAATGGTCTACCAAATAATCCTGTGCTGGAAAGCTGCAGACAGGCCAATATGTGGTTAGCTTTAGGTCAGGACTAAAAGGGTCTTTGGTGGAGCAGCGAGAGCCTGTCGTCTTTCTAATGATGTTATTAAGCTGTTTTCAATCAGGCAGTTCTCCTCTCTTCTTCTCCTGTGTCTATTATGAACCATCCCTAAGGGCCTGAGCCTGAAGAATACTGAAGCAAATGATTGGAAAATCAAACGATGCTGTCCATTACTCACGTTAACGGACTTTTATAATGGAGTGTACCCCTCTTATGCACAACTCCTGTTTACTCTTATTAGGAAATTCAGTAGGTCAAGAGAGACATACTTCCGTCTTAATTTATTTCTGAAACATGAGTAAAACATATTAGATACCACAAAGAACATGTAGAAGTAATCCAAACATGTACAGAGCATAAATCTTTCAGTGCTATAATACTATTACAGCTTTAATGGGTCTACTCCAGGCTGTGAATGAAGATATTAGTTGCTGAGAGTACTTGGAATATCTTATTCAGCTATCTTGTAACTACTTCCAATCTGCATGAGTGAACATGGTCCATATGTAAAACATTCACTTTCCTTGCAAGTTCCCCAAGTTATGTAAAGTTAACTGTTGGGTCCGTTCATTAAAAAAAAAAAAGTGTAGGGGCAGGGATGTTAAATATTTTTATAATATACTTTATGGGGGAAAGATGTTTTCTTTGTACTAGAAAACAGGATGTAGAGTGTTAGCAAAGCTCTAAAGGCAAATTTACACACGCTGAGGAGCTGCCAATTGCTGGGAAGCGTTCCCTCCCGACAGTCGGCTGCTTGTTCTGTGCGGGTAAAACGCTGCATTTACATGTAGCAATCCCCTCTACAGTATGAGGACGAGGGATCGCTATTGCGGTCGCTCGTCCTCATACAGATGGATTGTTTCTGGGCAGATGATCTCTGTTTAGACAGCACGATCTGCTGCCCAGAAACGATCATTTAGGTGCCTGCACGAACGACAGGATCAAGTTTTGCTTGTTCATCGGGTGAGCACATTTAGAGAGGCAGATTGTCAGCAACGAGTGTTCACAGGAACGTCTGTTCCCAATAATCTGCCCAATTATTGCCCTGTCTAAATCCACCTTAACTGAGCATTGCGAAGAAGAGGTTATCTTCAGTGTTTTACTGAATGCTGGAGTTGCCTGTCATATAGGTACAGTGATGGCCTGTGATAGTTAGGGCACACGTACATAATCAGGGACTTGGGCGGTGACAAGAGGCAGGCTGTAAGCCACTGTATGTTACACGCAGACATCTTCAGCTTTTAGCAAAACTGAAGACAGATTCTCCTAAGCAACACTTAGGGCTTTGCTAAGAAGGCTCTTTACATCCTGTTTTTTAGGGGGGGGGGGGGGGGGGGGGGGGGAAGCTTTCCCTAATAAAGTATTTTAGAGTATATTACAAAAATGTAACATCACTGTCCCTACACAATATTAAAAATAAACTGAAACAACAGCTACACGCAGTTTGCTGCATAACATTTCAAAAGTATAAAGAAAGAGAAATGTTTGTGGCACTTCACGCCATTATATCTTAGGGTCCATTCACACATCTGCAATTCCATTCCGCATTTTGTCCTATTCTTGTCCGCAATAGCGGCCAAGAATAGGTATATTCTCTTAATGCCGTCAATGTGCGGTCCGCAAAATGCGGAACGCACATTGCCGCTGTCCGTGTTTTGCGGATCCGCAAAACACACACGGATGTGTGAATGGACCCTTACACTTTTGAAGTAGGTCACAGAACGACAAATCCAGTTAGGCAATGTACGGTTAAACCTTAAGGCTCATTCAGACAACCATAAATTTGTGTCCACATCCGTTCCACAATTTTGCGGAGTTGGTGCGAACCCATTCATTTCACAGGGGTAGAAAAGATATGGAGAGCACACCGTGTGCGGTCCACATCAGTACTACCATTTTGTGGCCCCACAAAAAAGATAGAACATTTCCTCTTCTTGTACGCAATTGCAGACAAGAATAGGCATTTCTATCATAGGGCTTGCTGTTCCATTCTTCAAAATGCAGAACGCACATGGCCGATATACAGTGGGGGAAATAATTATTTGACCCCTCACTGATTTTGTAAGTTTGTCCAATGACAAAGAAATGAAAAGTCTCAGAACAGTATCATTTCAATGGTAGGTTTATTGTAACAGTGGCAGATAGCACATCAAAAGGAAAATCGAAAAAATAACTTTAAATAAAAGATAGCAACTGATTTGCATTTCATTGAGTGAAATAAGTATTTGAACCCTCTAACAAAAAAAGACTTAATACTTGGTGGAAAAACCCTTGTTTGCAAGCACAGAGGTCAAACGTTTCTTGTAATTGATGACCAAGTTTGCGCACATTTTAGGAGGAATGTTGGTCCACTCCTCTTTGCAGATCATCTCTAAATCCCTAAGGTTTCGAGGCTGTCTCTGTGCAACTCTGAGCTTGAGCTCCCTCCATAGGTTTTCGATTGGATTAAGGTCCGGAGACTGACTAGGCCACTCCATGACCTTAATGTGCTTCTTCTTGAGCCACTCCTTTGTTGCCTTTGCTGTATGTTTTGGGTCATTGTCGTGCTGGAACACCCATCCACGACCCATTTTCAGTTTCCTGGCAGAGGGAAGGAGGTTGTCGCTCAGGATTTCACGATACATGGCTCCGTCCATTTTCCCGTTTATGCGAATAAGTTGTCCTGTGCCCTTAGCAGAAAAACACCCCCAAAGCAAAATGTTTCCACCCCCATGATTGACGGTGGGGACGGTGTTTTGGGGGTCATAGGCAGCATTTTTCTTCCTCCAAACACAGCGAGTTGAGTTAATGCCAAAGAGCTCTATTTTGGTCTCATCAGACCACAGCACCTTCTCCCAGTCACTCTCTGAATCATTCAGGTGTTCATTGGCAAACTTCAGACGGGCCTGCACATGTGCCTTCCTGAGCAGGGGGACCTTGCGAGCCCTGCAGGATTTTAATCCATTGCGGTGTAATGTGTTTCCAATGGTTTTCTTGGTGACTGTGGTCCCTGCTAATTTGAGGTCATTAACTAACTCCTCCCGTGTAGTTGTAGGATGCTTTTTCACCTTTCTCAGAACCATTGACACCCCACGAGGTGAGATCTTGCGTGGAGCCCCAGAGCGAGGTCGATTGATGGTCATTTTGTGCTCCTTCCATTTTCGAACAATCGCACCAACAGTTGTCACCTTCTCTCCCAGCTTCTTGCTAATGGTTTTGTAGCCCATTCCAGCCTTGTGCAGGTCTACAATTTTGTCTCTGACATCCTTGGACAGCTCTTTGGTCTTTCCCATGTTGGAGAGTTTGGAGTCTGCTTGATTGATTGATTCTGTGGACAGGTGTCTTTTATACAGGTGACTAGTTAAGACAGGTGTCCTTAATGAGGGTGACTAATTGAGTAGAAGTGTCTAACCACTCTGTGGGAGCCAGAACTCTTAATGGTTGGTAGGGGTTCAAATACTTATTTCACTCAATGAAATGCAAATCAGTTGCTATCTTTTATTTAAAGTTATTTTTTCGATTTTCCTTTTGATGTGCTATCTGCCACTGTTACAATAAACCTACCATTGAAATGATACTGTTCTGAGACTTTTCATTTCTTTGTCATTGGACAAACTTACAAAATCAGTGAGGGGTCAAATAATTATTTCCCCCACTGTATGTGTTTTGCGTATCCTTATTTGTGGACTGCAAAACAGATACAATCATCTGAAGGAGCCATTATGATGGGTTTACACGGGGTGAGAAGCAGCACTGGGGTTCTGGTTTAAATCTGACGATGGGTAACATATGCATGGAGTATGTACAGTATGTTCTCCCTGTGTTTGCATGGGTTTCCTCCCACACGCTAAAAAGGTACCAATAGCTTAATTTGGAAGTTAGATTGTAAACCCTAATGGGGACAGTGAGCATTGACAATCTGTGTACAGTTCTGTAGAATATATTGGTGCTATGTAAATGAGTAAAATAATAAAGAAAATCATATTCATGAAGCCAAAATGTTTTTCAGTTTTTAATGAGAGCACTGCATTTGAATCAGCAAAATGTAAAGCTCTGGCACACTTTCTAGACAACGCTCCAAAAGTACATATGTTAGCTATTAGAACTATCAAAGAATAGCTAAAAAAGAAATTGAGTGCAAATGGGTTTTAGTCAGATTACAAAACTGAGCTCTACTTACATACTTCCGTTATTAATATGGTAAGGATAGCCGTGGGAGGTTTCTAAATTAAATTTGAAAATCTGTAAATCTACTTTCCCACAGTTAAACTCAAATGGTTTAGAGAAAAAGAATCCCCAGAAGTAGGGTCTTTTTATACAAGTTTAAAAGATATTAACTATTGGGTACTGAAACATAATAGTGATATACAAATACTGTATCAACTCAGTCTCACATAAGGAAATTGTGATACATCCCTTTGCCTAGTAACAGGGTCAAAATGGTCCACCAGGGTACCAGAGGATCCTTCGGTGGGTGAGCCTTTAGGATCATATCCACTGGTGAGCGCAAAGAACCCCAATCCAACACTGCTGATAAATTTGGTGTTCCTATTGTGTTTGTATTGTATTTTGTTTTCAGTTGCGTAAAGATTGAATCTAATTTAAGCTTTACTCAGCCAAAAATTTTATAGGGCATCTGTCAGCAGATTTGTACCCATGACACTGGCTGACCTGTTACATCTGCACTTGGCAACTGAAGGCATCTGTGTTGGTCCCATGTTGATATGTGCCCGCATTACTGAGAAAAATGAAGGAGACCGCTGCAATTTAATGCAGCAGTCTCCTCCACAGAATCATTATTTGCCCGCAGTAGAGTGTGATTAGAGGGCACAATCTGCTGGCGGCAAACAATGATTTTTGTGACTGCATAAAAGATTTGATTACCAGATGAACGAGCATTTCGCTCCTTCATCAGGCAATCGACGGTACCTTTACACTGGCAGATCATCGCAAAAAGTGTTCCTACAAACGCTTGTTATTGTAACGGGGTTCCGAAGGTGCACTCGGTCCCCCATTGCCCGCAGAACTGTTGCTTAGCTTTGGGAATGAGGATCTGTGTTTGACCTCATTCCCAGGGCGGCTTTACTAGCTGGGAGGCTCCCTGCTCCTAGTCTGCCTTGAGCGCTGAGCTGATCACTCGGTGATCGACTGGTTGGTCTGTCGGTCATGTGACGCCGGCCACGTCACATGACCCTCACTCCTCACTATAAATACAGGCAGCCTGCTGGCCACAGGTTGCCTGTTAATTTAGGTTCCACCTGTGATTTGGTCTTTACTGGCGTACTTACCTCCTGCTGAATTCCTGACGATCCTCTGCCTGCTCCTTGTGTACTTTGCTGTTCTCCTGGTATTTGACCCCGGCCTCCTCCTGACGATCCTCTGCTGACTCCTTTGGTACTTCACGTCTCTCCTGGTATTTATGATCCCGGCTTCTCCTGACAATTCTCTGCTTGCTCCATTTGTACTTAGTAGCTTTCCTGGTATTGACTCGGTCCGTTCACTTCCTGTTGTTTGTCTGTCTGTCATCCCTGCACTTATTCGAAGTTAGGGATTGCCGTCCAGTTGTCCCCTGTCATTAGGACTCGCGAGGCAAGTAGGCAGGGCCAGGGGTAAGGGTGGAGCGCAATGGTCACTTCCCTCCCCCTGTGTGTGTGTGTACGCGACCGTTACAGATTAACAGGCCCAATAACCACTGTATTATGAATCCTCTGGTGACCCTGACTGACCATGTCTCTAATCTGACGCAGAGGGTGCAGGAGTTAGGGGAAAAACTCAGTTCTTTTGAGTTAGGGCAAGGTTCTTCCACTCCTCAGGCCTCCAGTCCGCATTTTGAGCCCCAGATTAAGCTCCCAGAACCCTTTTCTGGAGACCGGAAGAAGTTTCTCTCTTTTAAGGAGAGTTGCAAACTTTACTTCCGTTTGCGCCCCGTGTCCTCTGGCCCCGAGAGTCAAGGCGTGGGCATTATCATTTCCCGATTACAGGGTGATCCCCAGGACTGGACGTTCTCTTTACCTGCTGGCGCCAGTTGTTTATATTCTGTGGAGGGGTTCTTTCAGGCCCTGGGTACCCTCTATGATGAACCAGACAGGACTCTAGTAGCCGAGACGGCTCTAAAGGCACTGGTTCAGGGCAATTTACCAGCGGAGGATTATTGCACCCAATTCAGAAGGTGGTGTGTCCCCTCAGGATGGAACGAACCAGCCCTGATGAGTCAGTTCAGGTCAGGTCTGTCTGATAAATTAAAGGATCTTCTGGTCAGTTATCAACTTCCAGAGACCTTAGAGGAGATGATGACCCTTGTTGTCCGACTTGACCGACGGGTTAGAGAGAGACGACAGGAACAACAGTTCTCTTCCCAGATGGTGGTCCAGCCAGAGGCCTATCCCAGAGACAATGCTGAGGTCTCCACCGAGGAACCCATGCAGGTTGGCATGACCCGAGGGAATCTTTGTCGCAGACGTGGAGAATGCTTTTACTGTGGAGATCCTGACCATTGGATCAACCAGTGTCCTAAGAAGGTCCTCTCTGTCAAGTCTCCTAAGGCAAGGCAACCTAAAGACCAGGTACACCCTGAATTTTCTAAGTGTAAGCTTTCGGTACCCATTACGATTTCTCTAGGAGTAGATAAATGGCCGGGTAAGGCCTTTATTGATTCTGGCTCAGCGGCTAGCTTTATTGACTCTGAGTATGCTGTAAGATTGGGTATTCCTATGTTTGCCTTACCAACTCCTATCCATGTCATGGCTATTGATGCTACTCCTCTTATTGGTGGTACGGTGAGCTTATGTACCTCGGAGATTTCTCTAACCGTGGGTGTGTGCCACTCAGAGAGATGTTCGCTTCTAGTCCTGGAGAACCTACCTGCTGAGGTGGTACTAGGGTTGCCTTGGCTCCGACTACATAACCCCACTATAGATTGGTCCAATGGGGAGTTGGTGAGATGGGGGCCTAAGTGTGACTCGTGCTTGTCCGTGGTACAGGCTGGGGTCTCAGTAAAGTCTGATACCTTACCCTCTGTTGTTAGAGAATATTCTGATGTATTCTCATCACCAACCCCGGAGGTTCTACCCCCCCATAGACCTTATGATTGTACCATAGAGCTAGTAGAGGGGGCCAAGTTTCCTAAAGGACGAATTTATAATCTTTCTATGCCCAAACGCAAGGCCATGGAAGATTATATTAAGGAGAGCCTTGGTAAAGGGCATATTAGACCTTCTGTCTCTCCTATGGGAGCGGGGTTTTTCTTTGTTAAGAAAAAAGATGGTGGTCTTAGGCCATGTATCGATTACCGGAGATTAAATAAAATCACTGTCCAGAATAGATACTCCCTCCCATTGATTCCGGATTTATTTAACCAGGTTCTGGGGGCAACCTGGTTTTCCAAAATTGACCTGAAAGGGGCATACAATCTAATCCGAATCAAGGAGGGAGACGAATCGAAGACGGCATTCAATACTCCGGTAGGACACTTTGAATATCAGGTGATGCCTTTTGGACTCAGCAATGCCCCAGCTGTGTCGACATTTTGATATTCTCTCCTGACTTCGAATCCCATGTGTCTCATGTTAAACAAGTATTAGAAGTGTTGAGGGAGAATCAGCTATCCGCTAAACAAGAGAAATGTGTCTTTGGTGTACAGGAGATTCTGTTTCTAGGGCATGTTCTGACTCCTCACGCCTTCAAGATGGATCCTGGTAAGGTACTAGCAATTAAGGAATGGGTAAGACCTTCATCCTTAAAGGCCTTACAACGGTTCTTAGGTTTCGCCAATTACTATCGTAAATTTATTATGAATTTTTCCGTAATTGCTAAACCGTTGACCGACCTTACTAAGAAAGGGGCGGATTTGGAGAATTGGTCTACTGAGGCCATTTCTTAATTTGAAAAATTAAAAAAGGCATTCAGTAGCGCTCCCATTCTGATCCAGCCTGATCAGGAGAAACCTTTTATTGTGGAGGTGGATGCGTCCGAGGACGGCGCAGGAGCAGTCCTTTCACAAGGTCCTGCTAGCCTCACTAATCTGAAACCATGTGCCTTCTTCTCCAGGAAATTCTCTCCCACGGAGAGAAACTACGACATAGGGAATAGGGAGCTGCTGGCCATTAAATGGGCATTTGAGGAGTGGAGGCATTTTCTGGAGGGGGCAAGGCATTGTGTAACTGTTGTCACTGACCATAAAAACCTTATGTTTCTCGAGTCTGCTAAGAGGTTGAATCCCCGTCAAGCCAGATGGGCTCTGTTTTTTACTCGTTTTGATTTTTCCATCACGTTCAGGCCGGGAAGTAAAAATGTGAAGGCGGACGCATTATCTCAGAGCTTCCAGGCTTTTCAACCTACTGAGGTACCACCTGAATCCATCCTACCAGCAAAAAATCTTCTTAGCAGCTCTTACCCAGGATATCTCGGCTCGCATTAGGTCTGAACAACATCTGGCACCGGTTTCCACCCCAACAGATAAGTTGTTTGTTCCCGTACAATTTTGTCTCCAGCTGTTGGGTGAGTGTCACGATTCTGCCTTTTGTGGACATCCGGGTGTTGAGGGCACTAAGGATCTGGTTTCTAGATCTTATTGGTGGCCCACTCTAACTAGGGATGTCAAGTCCTACGTGTCAGCCTGTGAGGTTTGTGCCAGGTCCAAGACACCTAGGACTCGCCCTGCTGGTAACCTAGTAGACCCTAGTAGACCCAGTAGACCCTGGTCCCATATCTCGATGGACTTTATAACTGACCTACAGCCGGCGGAGGGTAAGACTGTAGTTTTGGTAGTGGTCGATAGGTTTAGCAAGATGGTCCATTTCATTCCCCTGTCTAAACTCCCGAATGCCAAAACCTTGGCGTCTATTTTTGTGAAAGAAATTGTTCGATTGCATGGTATCCCGGAAAATATTGTTTCTGACAGGGGTGTGCAGTTTGTGTCCAAATTCTGGAGGGCCTTCTGTCAAAAATGTAAAATTTCATTGTCTTTTTCCTCTGCCTACCACCCTGAGAGTAATGGGCAGACTGAACGCCTTAATCAGTCTGTCGAACAATTCTTGAGGTCGTATGTTGCTGATGACCAGCAATTATGGGTGAAATTTCTTCCATTGGCTGAATTTGCTTTGAATAACCGTGTCAATTCTTCTGCTGGGGTTTCACCTTTCTTTTGTAACCATGGTTTCCATCCCCGTTTTCATTCTGGGTCATCCGTCTCCTCCTCTAACCCTGAGGCGGATAGGCTCTCCTCTGAACTGTGCACAGTTTGGGCCCGGGTTCAATCGAACTTAGAAAAGGCTCAAAGTTCTCAGAAACTCAAGGCCGATAGGAGACGTTCAAGGGGGGTGAATTTTCAGGTTGGGGATAAGGTATGGTTGTCCTCCAAGAATCTCTCTCTTAAGGTAGATTCTAAAAAGTTTGCTCCTCGTTTTATTGGACCATATAAGATCACGGAGGTGATTAACCCGGTATCTTTTAGGTTGGAGTTGCCCGAGTCATTCCACATTCATAATGTGTTCCATAAGTCTCTACTTAAAAAATATTTTGAACCGGTTGTACCATCAAAAGCCTCGCCTCCGCCGGTTCTTGTTAATGATGCTGTCGAGTATGTGGTGTCTAAAATAGTGGATGTCAGGAAGGTGCGTAATTCCTTGCAGTACCTGATTCACTGGAAGGGGTATGGACCTGAAGAGAGATCTTGGGTATCTGCCAGGGAGGTTCATGCTCCTAGACTTGTTCGAAAATTTCATTTAGAACACCCTGAAAAGCCATCGCCTGAAGTCTTGGGTCCGGTGGCCCCTCGTAAAAGGGGGGGTACTGTAACGGGGTTCCGAAGGTGCACTCGGTCCCCCATTGCCCGTAGAACTGTTGCTTAGCTTTGGGAATGAGGATCTGTGTTTGACCTCATTCCCAGGGCGGCTTTACTAGCTGGGAGGCTCCCTGCTCCTAGTCTGCCTTGAGCGCCGAGCTGATCACTCGGTGCTCGACTGGTTGGTCTGTCGGTCATGTGACGCCGGCCACATCACATGACCCTCACTCCCCACTATAAATACAGGCAGCCTGCTGGCCACAGGTTGCCTGTTAATTTAGGTTCCACCTGTGATTTGGTCTTTCCTGGCGTACTTACCTCCTGCTGAATTCCTGACGATCCTCTGCCTGCTCCTTGTGTACTTTGCTGCTCTCCTGGTATTTGACCCCGGCCTCCTCCTGACGATCCTCTGCTGACTCCTTTGGTACTTCACGTCTCTCCTGGTATTTATGATCCCGGCTTCTCCTGACAATTCTCTGCTTGCTCCATTTGTACTTAGTAGCTTTCCTGGTATTGACTCGGTCCGTTCACGTCCTGTTGTTTGTCTGTCTGTCATCCCTGCACTTATTCGAAGTTAGGGATTGCCGTCCAGTTGTCCCCTGTCATTAGGACTCGCGAGGCAAGTAGGCAGGGCCAGGGGTAAGGGTGGAGCGCAGTGGTCACTTCCCTCCCCCCTGTGTGTGCGCGACCGTTACAGTTATCGATGATCTGCCCGATCCCCAGCCAATGTAATACAGCTCAAATGTGTATGGCCAACTTAAAAGGAAACAGTCAAGTTGTGCATGCAGTCCTACCCTTGCGCAGCATGCTATGGAACAGGAGGAGCTGATCAGATAAATAATAGTTGTGCAGGAAAAGAGTAGGCATAACCTGTATTTAATTAAACCTACAACAACCCACAATTGCAACACATCAATACTCAGAAAGAAACATAAAGTAAACACCAAAAACGAGGATACTGTTAGTATAAAAATAAATAATTTTATTGAATTACATCAGACAATAAATATCACTTGTAGTCAAAAGGGATAAGATGTAGAGAAGCGAGCCTCTAAAAAATGGGCTCAAAAATGCGGAGAAAAGCATTGGAGGAAAATTGCACTTTGAGCAGCCACAGTTACCAAAATAATAAATAATCGGGTGACAATCAAATTGATAATGGATAACAATGATAATGACATATCACATCAAACCTCTAACATAATTATCCAAAAAATCCTTTCACCCTCCTCAGTCTAGGACTCAGGTTGAATGTCAGACTACAGCAATATCTAATTATATGACTGGTGGACAAAGCCTGTAATCATGGTAACTACTTGACACTGGGTGGTACCGTCAGTCAAGACATCAACTAAGTCTACATACCCATATTGCTGCTGCTCGCGGTGACAATGGATCCCCAAATGCCTCAACCTCGACACGTGTTTCGCCACGTAGGCTTCGTCAGGAGTCTGACATTCAACCTGAGTCCTAGACTGAGGAGGGTGAAAGGATTTTTTGGATAATTATGTTAAGGGTTTGATGTGATATGTCATTATCATTGTTATCCATTATCAATTTGCATATAATGTGTACATACACTCTGACCCACTTCTTACACTCTCCTTTTTCCTTACTCTACTTGTTGTGCACTTTTTATTCTAGTGGTCCATTTTTTGCTCTGATGCCTGATGTAATTAATACTGCATATTTTTTGTACATGATGTTTGTCAGCTATTTGGCTGGACACCTGTCTCATGGAGAATATGAATTCTCATTAATAATCATGAAATTCTTTTGAATCATGCTATTTATGATTGTATTGCAACCAATTACTTGTTTGAATCATGTATTCACATAACCTTCTAATTTTGTAATCATGTTCATTATAAATATTGTATGTATCCATAGATATTGTCCTCATAGTATCTCAACTAATTACTTGCTTAAATCATGTTCTCACTGAACCTTTGTAATCATGTTAAACTGTAAATATTGTATGTATTCATACATTATCCATTATTATTATTTTTCCTTCTTTTCTTCCTTTTTCTTTTTACATCAGCCTGATGAAGGGCATGTTTTTTGCCCGAAATGTTGCTTCAGTCCCAAAAAGGACCTCTATGTCCGGCAAATAAAAAAGCATTAATCTAAATACTGGAGTGCTGTCTAATTTATATTTTCATGATCATGTATGACATTTGTCCATAGTAATTTTTGTATCATGATTATGTTAATGAAACACCATGCTTTTGGCCAAGTTACGGCATGTATCTATTGTTAAATGGTATGTCATGCAATAATTATGGCAATATTTATTCCCTTGATAACATCGATGTCTAGATGTACTCAGCCCCATATCTATGCCCTCCTAACAACTGATATCTCCTATGTAGACTCTCTATACAGGGTTCCTCATTGCGGGGTTAATACATTAGATATACAGGGTGGGCCATTTATATGGATACACCTTAATAAAATGGGAATGGTTGGTGATATTAACTTCCTGTTTGTGGCACATTAGTATATGTAAGGGGGGAAACTTTTCAAGATGGGTGGTGACCATGGTGGCCATTTTGAATCCAACTTTTGTTTTTTCAATAGGAAGAGGGTCATGTGACACATCAAACTTATTGGGCATTTCACAAGAAAAACAATGGTGTGCTTGGTTTTAACGTAACTTTATTCTTTCATGAGTTATTTACAAGTTTCTGACCACTTATAAAATGTGTTTAATGTGCTGCCTATTGTGTTGGATTGTCAATGCAACCCTCTTCTCCCACTCTTCACACACTGATAGCAACACCGCAGGAGAAATGCTAGCACAGGCTTCCAGTATCCGTAGTTTCAGGTGCTGCACATCTCGTATCTTCACAGCATAGACAATTGCCTTCAGATGACCCCAAAGATAAAAGTCTAAGGGGGTCAGATCGGGAGACCTTGGGGGACATTCAACTGGCCCACGATGACCAATCCACTTTCCAGGAAACTGTTCATCTAGGAATGCTCGGACCTGACACCCATAATGTGGTGGTGCACCATCTTGCTGGAAAAACTCAGGGAACGTGCCAGCTTCAGTGCATAAAGAGGGAAACACATCATCATGTAGCAATTTCGCATATCCAGTGGCCTTGAGGTTTCCATTGATGAAGAATGGCCCCACTATCTTTGTACCCCATATACCACAACATACCATAATTTTTTTTGTTCCAACAGTCTTGGAGAGATCTATCCAATGTGGGTTAGTGTCAGACCAATAGCGGTGGTTTTGTTTGTTAACTTTACCATTCACATAAAAGTTTTCCTCATCACTGAACAAAATCTTCTGAGTAAACTGAGGGTCCTGTTCCAATTTTTGTTTTGCCCATTCTGCAAATTCAGTGCGCCGATCTGGGTCATCCTCGTTGAGATGCTGCAGTAGCTGGAGTTTGTAAGGGTGCCATTTGTGAGTAGCTAATATCCGCCGAAGGGATGTTCGACTAATGCCACTCTCCAGTGACATGCGGCGAGTGCTACGCTGTGGACTCTTGCTGAATGAAGCTAGGACAGCCACTGATGTTTCTTCATTAGAGACAGATTTCATGCGTCCAAATTTTGGCAAATCCAACACTGAACCAGTTTCACGAAACTTAGCAAGCAGTTTGCTAACTGTAGCATGGGAGATGGGTGGTCTCGTAGGGTGTCTTGCATTGAAATCTGCTGCAATGACCCGGTTACTGCGTTCACCAGACATCAACACAATTTCTATCCGCTCCTCACGTGTTAACCTCGGCGACATGTCAATGGCTGTAAACAAAGAGAAACTTGTAAATAACTCATGAAATAAAAAAGTTACGTTAAAACCAAGCACATCATTGTTTTTCTTGTGAAATTCTTAATAAGTTTGATGTGTCACATGACCCTCTTCCTATTGAAAAAACAAAAGTTGGATTCAAAATGGCCGACTTCAAAATGGCCACCATGGTCACCACCCATCTTGAAAAGTTTCCCCCCTCACATATACTAATGTGCCACAAACAGAAAGTTAATATCACCAACCATTCCCATTTTATTAAGGTGTATCCATATAAATGGCCCACCCTGTACTTTGGATATCCTGTTGATCGGATCAGCTGATGCAGCGCTATGCTGTGATGCGCTGCGCGCCGGGTCACGTGGGGACGCCGCTACGTCTCCTTGGGAGGCGGGCTGGAACGCACAACGTGCGTTCCACCCCTCCTCCTGATGAGTGCGTCGTCGTCACTGTGAACTCGGCGTGCATCATCAGACATGGAGCGCTCGATAGTAAGTATCAGCTGTTGTAATTGTCCATTGAGAACACATGTTTTAGAGCTATATGGTGGATATAAATAGGGGGATATGGCCACACTTTCACTTACCTCCTGACGAAGCTGAGGCGAAACACGCGCCGAGGTTCCTGGCCTGTCCCGTGCCTGCTGCCTTTACCCTCCATCATGTCTCACGGTATGCTTTAACTCTCTATCTGATATGCACAGATGAGCTCCTCTATATCCTTTATCATAAGGTTCTGTGTGTGCTGTCTCATTTATGTGAGGGCTTCATCTTTTTTCCCCTTTATTGCTAGATTCTAGCGGTTGTTTGATTATTTCTCCTTAATTACCTCTGAGTTGAGCTGAGATTCATCTGGTGGCTATGCACCAGGGTGATGATCATATGAATTACCATTCAGAATAGTCATCTTATATGGGCTATTATGCTGTGAATCACCCCGATGCATACTACTGGCATACTTTACATGTTTTCCATCTTCTGGCGGGTAGCAGCGACACCGGCCAGTGGATTGCGGCATCCGGTTTCCTGCTGACTCTTCATACTTTTTTCTTGCTATCTTGAATATTTTATAAATCATGATATGTTTAATATAATTAAATAAAATATATATTTTTTGAATACATTGGGCATTCTTTTGTTGTTTGTTTAACAACACTATAGGTTTATATGGTTATTCATCCCTTGCCCTAATTAACGGTTGTACATTGAGGCTTTTCTTTTTTGGTTCTAGATCAGACACCTTGTTGAACATGGCAGGAACACTTAAGGCCCAATGTTTCACACCCCCAAGCCTAATGTCATAGCAAAGACTCATTGTGAGTCTACAGTACCTTCACTTCTTTGTACAGAGACATGCACGTGGAATATATGGCTGTGACTGCAGATCACTACAGGGTATCTTACAATTTAGTTTTTTCACTATTTGGTAATGCCATGTACCATAAACAAGACTGCATATACATACGTAATTATATACATTTACATCAGTGCTTTGCAACCTGTGACACTTCAGCTGCTGTGTATGCTATTGAAAGAACACACTGCACAATATATAGACATGTACTGCAAAAAATGCCAGTTAGCTAAGCATGCTGGGTAACATAGTTCAGAGATGACAGCACTGCGGGGTGACATAACCGCCTGATGCATGTGTAGATGAGTCCATTAATTAATATGGGTTGTAATACATTCTTTCTAATTATTTTTAATGCAAAATATCATTTTGTTCTAAATTTCTACTTTTCTCTTTTAACAAACATTAAGAGCAGAGATGATTCAGTTCAAGAGATAGTTCTGTCCATGTTTCTATAAGAGACCAAATGTTAAAGAAACTGAAAACAAGCCACCAAAAAGAATTACCAGGATGAAAATCAAAGATGAGAAAGATCCTACTATTGAGGTTGCTGGGAATTATATTAGACACTGGAGCCAGAATATACAGCAATTACTTTTTAAAAGAAAGCTGTGAATCAATAAAACAATCTCATATGGGCAGTGTACACAAGTCCCAGGAGATTTTCTTAGGTCATAAAAAAATAACTTTTCCAAATGGTGTAAGAACTACATGACTCAAGTCTGAAGGACTACTAAACTGTCTTGTTCATGCTATGGAGTGTGAAGGTTTGGTACTTTGCCATGTGAAGCTTTGGCAGTGGCACACAGAATAAATAGAGAGATAGGGTATATGCCCGACCTACTGCTTCATTAGGATGGAGGAACAAGACGCCTGTTCTCAGGAATGGAGGGTTGTCGGATTCCCATCAATCAGTTAGCTAGCCATTATTCTGCAGGTTTATTCCTTTATTTTATGCACCTATATAACGCTGATATATTCCGCAGCACTTTACAGATATTAGCATCAAGCTAATAAAGCTCACAATCTAAGTTCCCTATCAGTATAGTGTGAGAGAAAACCGTAGTACCCGGAGGCAAGCCAAGCAAGTACCGGGAGAACATACAAACTCTATGCAGATGTTGTTCTTGGTCGATTTCGAACCTAGGACACCTGCTGGGCACCAGTGCTAACCACTGAGCTACTGTGCAGATATGGGATAACTTCAATACATGGAACAACCCCTTTAGGAGAATTATAGTCATATTTACAGAACAAGAGTATACTAAGCATTTGAAAATTTGTTATCCACAATAAATCTGCCCTATGTAAACACAGGCTTGAAACAGATCTGTCATCATACTATGCAGTCCTATATGGGGACAGGTCAGATGCTCAATTATATCAAATAGACACTATTAAACAATACATCAGACTCATACTTGTGGTATATCGCTAGGGTCTATTAGCCAAAAGGCACAATCATTTTTGTGACATTTGGGTGAATAGTGTATCTGACCTGTCTGCATACTATGCATTAAAGTGACCCTCCAGTTCAAGAAAAAAAATCACATTGACTGGGGAAAGAACAAAACACTAACATGGTGACCTTTTCATCTTTTTAGCTGCAGATCTGCTAATTCTCTGGCTTCTTTTCTGCCATCCAAGATGGCTGCAATATTTCTCAGCCTATCTGAAGCACACTGTATGTTTTTAGTGCAGCGAGCCCTTAAGGAGCAGGAACAGAGGATAGTAGTAGCTTTGACCATAAGATGTGTCACAGTGGTTTCCCTCAGTCTGTTGTTCCCAAGTGCACCCTTTCTTCCCTTGGAGCAAACCCTGTAGTTTGCACTCCTGCCTGATGGTAGTTTGGGGTGCTCTTGATGTTGGTGGTTGTATGAGTGCCTGGCAGAAGGTTTAGTAGTGTAATGGGCAGAAAATGGTGTGGTAAGAGTTAGTAAACCAGGCCAGAGATAGAAGAATAAACAAGTATTTTTACTTGAGTGCAAAACAGTAGTTGTAGTACATCCAACAATAATCTGTACACAGTGTAAATCCTTTTTATTAAATGGGGAGGTATGGAGGCTGGCAAAGTTGCAAATAAGGGCAGTCTTGGTATTATTTTATTTAAGTCTCTTCTAGAATCTCTGGCTAGTAAATGCAATCTGGCAATTGTGGCTGTGGGGTCCACTGTGGGATACAGGTCTTTAGAGGCATGTCTGGCCAGAAAGTGGTTGAGTGTGATGGGTGTCTTAACTGTAATCCCTCACAAGCAGCAAAGTCTGTATTAGCTGAAATTGCCATTTACCTTGCTGACTTCTATGCTTAAGCCATGCAGATTTAACGTTCTTGTCTTTCCTTCTCTCTCTCTTGCTCTTTCTGTAGCAGAAGTAGTAACTCTCTCAGAGAACAGTCTCTGGATCTGAGGCATAAGGAGCAGAAGCACAAGCCTTGCTTCCTCTCTCCTGACTCACTGGACTCTATCTACTAGTCTCCACCTTTACACAGAAAGTCAGACCAGTCAAATGCTGCCAAAAAGAGAGGGACAGGGTGATTAACCCTCTCCCTGCCAACCATACCATGTCATGCTGGCTGTATATTACCTGACATAACATTAAAAACCAAACATTTGCAGATACTCCCTGTACTGGAGCACTGCAGTAGCCCAATACACTTCCTACTTGTCCAGCCCTGTTCTTGGATTGGCCAGCACTGTTCACTTGACAAGCGCTAGCCAAGACAAGCAAAGCAGGAAGTGTCTTGTGCTACCAAACACACGATATGTATCTGGAAGTCTGAGAAGTGGTGCAGCCATCTTGGATGACAGAAAATGCGCCCGGGAAGTGGCAGATCTGCAGCAAAAAAATATGAAAAAGAGGTCACCAGGTAAGTGTTCTGTTCAGTTAATGTGAATTTTTTTCCCCTTGAACCAGAGACAGCACACAGAAAAGAGTCCACTTCATTCATGAGCTTCGATGCTCCCAGCCAGGGGTGACCGAGCTAAACTGGCAGTTTCTCGCAATGACAGGTAGGTGGCAGAGCGCTCCATTTTCATAAACAGTAAGGGTCCCAGCCTTAATATGCTATGAATGCCTTTGGACTAGCCAGGACAGTCTTTCTGGGCCCCTGTGAAATATAATAAGCACTGGTAGGGTCAATATAAATTAAATTATAAAAATAAAACACAACCTTTTCTAAATCCAACATGGCTGATCCTTCTATACCCCCCTCCACATGTGTCAGCAAGGAAAAGCTGGGGGACCCCCATATACATTAGATGATTGGCAGGTTTTGATGTTTTCTAATGTGTATGGCCAGCTTAAAACCCAAAAAATACGTGGTGGTTTGCTGGATGGCATATTAGCTAGTTTTTAACAAATACAAACCTATTTGAAGACCATAAGACTTCACCCTGTAAATTGATTGGCAGAAGGCAACAGTGCTAATGAGGAAGAGGTGAAGAACTGCAGGGAAATAAAAAGGTTAATGTAGTGTTTTTACATTAAACATATTTACTCTTACATTTTATTTATAAATTAATATCTACTTTGATCACTTACAGGAAAACAATCCTCTTGATATTTTCAGAACTTTAGCCTGTATGAACAATAGATGAAACAAAGCCAGGTGCTAATACTTTTGAGAAATCTCTCTTCACATTGTGAATTTTTGGAAATGTTACAGACTTAATGTTTCCCATAACAATTATATGCCAGCAAAGTCATCACCATCAGAATGCAATGGGATTTTAATTAGGTTCAAAACTTCAATGTCAGCCCCTGGCGACTCCACAAAGCACCATTTATCATACAGTAGAATGACAGGATGAATAATGGGTTCCAATCAAGATGCCAGACTGAAGAAATTCTGTTACAGTACACAGGGCAATCACATTTCATTATGTTTCATGGGCCATGATTGGAGGATTACAGTGCCACCTGCTGTCCGGTTAGTGGTGTATACCCAATAGCATTAGAAAACTAATATAAAGGAATGAATAAAATTATGGGTAGGGCTGAGCGAATCGACTTCGGATGAAACATCTGAAGTCGATTCGCATAAAACTTCGTTCCAATACAGTACGGAGCAGATTAGACAGCACGACCTGCCGCCGCTGATCGATTGCAGGGTGGTCATAACCATGGAATCGAGCAGTGTATAATGTGATGGAAAAATTAATCAAGCCAGCAAAGGAAGCAATATGGATAATAACAATACATTAAAAAGTAGCGTTTATTAACTCTCTACAAGACAAATGCCACTTGCTGAAGTGACACAGCCCCTTTAACCGTCTCCAGACCGCCGAACACAGGGACGCGTCCTGGAGGCGGTCGATTCATTCCTCCTGGACGCATATACGCATCCTCTCGCGAGACGCGAGATTTCGGTCAGAGCCGGCCCGCGCATGCGCACCGCGGGCCGGCAAAAGTTAGAGGAGTATTTCGTCAGCAACCTGCCAGCCAATGATCGTTGCTGGCAGGTTGCTGATTTTTTAAAAATCGAATCACAAGCCATCTAACACCTTGTATTTATAAATATAAGGTGTTAAATGGCTTCTCTGCTCCTCTGCTGGTCCTTTTGGTCGGTTGGTTCCAGCAGAGGAGCAGACATCACAGTGAGTACCCACCAACACCACACTTAGCCCCAGATCACCCCCCATCACCCCAATTAACCCCTTGATCGCCCCCTGTCAATCACCTAGTGAAAGGGAAAAAAGTGATCAGTGTAAACTGTCACTTTTTCCCCCCACTGGTATTGACTGATAGTTTTAGGATAGTTTAGGCCCCTTGGTTAGGTAGTTAGCGTCGGTTAGCGCCCAGCCCACAGCACCGCAGTCACTTATTCCCTGATTAGCGTATCGCTAATCAGCATTTGTACTTTTATAGTATCTCTAAGTGATCAAAACTGATCACGGTCAGATCTATAATAGTATTAGTGTCACCTTAGCTCGCCCTCCACCCAAAACGCAGTGTTTGCCCGATCAGGCCTGATCGGTCGCCCACACGTGCGTTCACCCACGCCCGCCCCTCCGCAGTGACAAAAAATTTATTTTTTTTGATCACTGCACAATCCCTTTACAAGCGCTGCGGCGATAAAAAAAATCAGTTTTGATATTTTTTATCAATCGCAGCGGCCTCCGGTACTTCGCTAGCCTCCCATTTGTAAGACAGGCTTGCTTTTTTTCTTGGGTAGTCTCAGGGAATACCCCTAAATTTAGTAGTCCAAATGTCAAACAGGGGGTATTCTTCTGAAGAGGCCTACAGGCTTCGGACCCAGTCGGATGAGGAATGGGAACCCTCATCTGATGAATCTAGCGGGTCAGAATATGAACCTGTAGAAAGCAGTGGCAGTCTGACCCAAAGTTCGGACGAGGAGGTTGAGGTCCCTGATAGCACCAGGCGTACCCGGCCCCGTGTCGCTAGACCACAGGTTGTGCAGGATCCGTTTCAAGGGCAGCAGAGTGGGGCTGGCGCTGTCGGATTACGTGGTGAGGCATACACCAGCAGCGCAGCCCATCCTGGACCTAGTACCAGCACTGCCGTACAACATGGTGAAGTGGCGAGCACCAGAAGGGCAGTTGAAGCTGGTACGGTGGCACGTGCAATAGTTACCCCGTCGCAGCCACCGCACAGACAGGCCCGTAGAGCCCCTAGAGTCCCTGAGGTGCTGGCAAACCCTGATTGGCAGTCCCCAACTTCAGCTGCACCTGTAGTTCCCCCTTTCACCGCCCAGTCTGGAGTTCGGGTTGAGACAGCTCAGATCGGTTCGGCACTGGGATTTTTTGAGCTGTTCTTGACTGCGGAGCTCTTGGACTTAGTCGTGGCAGAAACAAATCGGTATGCCACTCAATTTATAGCCGCCAACCCGGGAAGCTTTTATGCCCAGCCTTTCCGGTGGAAACCAGTCCAAGTTTCCGAAATAAAAAAATTTCTGGGCCTTCTCCTGAACATGGGTCTAACCCGATTCATCACATGCCGATGTTCTCTGCTGCTATGTCCAGGACACGTTTTGAGACCATCCTGCGTTTCCTGCACTTTAGCGACAACACCACTTCCCTTCCCAGAGGCCACCCAGCTTTTGACCGGCTCCACAAAATTCAGCCCCTCATAGACCACTTCAACCAGAAATTTGCAGATTTGTATACCCCTGAGCAAAACATCTGCATAGACGAGTCCCTTATACATTTTACCGGGCGCCTTGGCTTCAAACAATACATCCCAAGCAAGCGCGCCCGGTATGGGGTCAAATTTTATAAGCTCTGTGAAAGGGCCACAGGCTATACCCACAAATTTCAGGTCTATGAGGGAAAAGATCAGACCCTGGAGCCGGTCGGTTGCCCTGACTGCCTGGGGAGCAGTGGGAAGACAGTCTGGGACTTGGTGTCACCCTTATTTGGCAAGGGGTACCATCTTTATGTGGACAATTTTTACACACGTGTGCCCCTCTTCAGGCATTTGTTCCTAGAACAGATTGGCTGCTGTGGCACCGTGCGACCTAGTCGCCGGGGCTTCCCCCAACGGCTCGTTACCACCCGTCTTGCAAGGGGGGAGAGGGCTGCCTTGTGTAACCAAGAACTGCTCGCGGTGAAATGGAGAGACAAGCGTGACGTTTACATGCTCTCCTCCATTCACGCAGACACGACAATACAAATAGAACGGGCAACCCGTGTCATTGAAAAGCCCCTTTCAGTCCACGACTATAATGCGCTCATGGGAGGGGTGGACTTCAATGACCAGATGTTGGCTCCTTATTTAGTTTCCCGATGCACCAGACGCTGGTATAAGAAGGTGTCTGTATTAGGGTTGTTGCGGGTATCGAAATTTCGATACCCAATCGATACTTTTGTCCCGGTATCGATACGATACCGGGATTTCCGTTTTTTCGATACTGGGCTGCGCTTCTGCGCAGTCTAGTATCTCTGAACATGAGCGCGCTGCTATCGGCGCGCTCATGTTCTCTCTCAGCAGCACGGGGAGAAGGAAGCTGTCCTCCCTCCCCCTGTGCTGCTGCCGCTGCCACCAATGAGAAGAGAGGGGCGGAGGAGGGGCGGCAATGAGAAGAGAGGGGCGGAGGAGGGGCGGCAATGAGAAGAGAGGGGGTGGAGGAGGGGCGGCAATGAGAAGAGAGGGGCGGAGGAGGGGCGGGCGCACTGCGCCACCAATGATAGGATTACTATCGGAGCGATGGGAGGAGACATCAGCTTCACTAGTGGGCGTTCCTTCTTCCTGCGCTGCGATTGGACAGCGCTACAGCCAGGGAGAAGGAACGCCCACTAGTGAAGCTGATGTCTCCTCCCATCGCTCCGATAGTAATCAGCAGCATGTGGAGCAGGAGAGGAGACAGTAATGGGGCACTGCAGGCGAACGGAGCGGCGCCCAGGACTAAATGGTGAGTGCTGAGACATCGCTGGGCGCCGCTCTGTGTGGCCTAATAGTGAAAGTCTGGACTCATATACAGTAGTCTTTAACACATACAGGAGGCGGGTGCCGGCAGCAGAATCGCATTGCCGGCACCCTGCCCCTGACAGGGAGCTGCGATCAGCGGCAGTTAACTGCCGCTGATCTGCTAGTACCCGCCTCCTGTATAAAGGGGTAAAATCATTGGTGGTGCAGTGTGCCCCCCCCCCTCAATCCCCCCATCCCATTAAAATCATTGGTGGCACAGTGCGCCGGCCCCTCTCAGCCCTCCAGTATTAAAATCATTGGTGGCAGTGGCCACAGGGACCTCTCCACTCCCCCTCATTGGTGGTGCAGTGGCAGCTTCTGATCGGAGCCCCAGCTGTGTAAGCCTGGGGCTCCGATCGGTTACCATGGCAGCCAGGAAGCCCTGGTTGCCATGGTAACATCCCTGATGCTGTGTGCACAAAGCACAGAGCAGCAGGGACAGTGTGGAGTCCTATTCACCCTGATAGAGATCTATCAGGGTGAATAGGAAAAGGGATGAAAGATCCCAGGTTCTAGCCCCTAAGGGGGGAAATAGTTATTAAATAAAAAGTGAAAAAAAAAAAAACACTAAAATATGAAGTATAAATCACCCCCCTTTTCCCAATTTCACATATAAAATATATAAATAAACATATTACATCGCCACGTCAGAAAAGTCCAAACTATTAAAATATAAAAAAAAAATCTAGGTGGTGAATGCCGGAACAGAAAAAATAAAATAAAAACTGCGCGATTCGCCATTTTTAAAAATGAGGAATGCACGTGGCTTTTTTTGTTTATTTTTTTCGCGTGGTATCGAGTATCGCAATACTTTTTCATGGTATCGAAACCGAATCAAAAATTTGGTATCGCAACAACTCTAGTCTGTATATATGATTCAATTGGCTGCCTATAATAGTTTTGTTCTCTACAGTAAGGCTGGGAGAACAGGATCCTTCCTCAAATTTCAGGAAGAGATCATCGAGAATCTCCTGTATCCAGAAGGTTCCGTGGCCCCATCCACCAGTGTAGTGAGCCGTCTACACGAGCGACATTTCCCCAATGTCGTTGCTGGTACCTCAACCCAACCGTCACCCCGAAAAAGATGTCGTGTCTGTAGCAGGGGTGGAATAAGGCGTGACACCCGCTATTTCTGTCCTGACTGCCCTGACCACCCTGCCCTATGCTTAGGGGAGTGTTTCCGGAAGTACCACACACAGGTACACTTAGCATAGGGATTGCATCTCACAGGACAGGCACACAGGGCTATTAGGGCCCTTTCTCTCACAGCTGCTGCAAACCTCTCCTTTCACCTGGGATAAAGTGCATAATGTACTTCGCCACATCTTTGGGCGATTTGCGCTTTGCACATTGTCCCATGGGGAAGGAGGTTTGTCCTATAAAGGTAAAAAAAATTAAAAAATAAAATAAAATCACCGGTAAGCAAAAAAGTTAAAGTTCAGTTGAAAAAGTTAAATAAAGTTTATATGTTCCGTTCAAATTTTATTATAAAATTAATAAATTTATTGCGCTGCGGCCTGGTTTTTTCTTTTTTACCTTCCAGGTGGACCAACCGATCGACTAGCTGCAGCACTGATGTGCATTCTGACAGAAGCATTGCGCTGCTGTCAGATTACACAAAAGTCGGTGTATGCAGCGCTGCAAGACGAGATTTCTCCTCTGCAGTAAAAGATACGTTTGCCGAGGCATATGAGCTGAGGAGGCGGCGGTGTTCATATACTTTGGCAAACACTTTGTATATAAAAAAATAAATAAAAAATCCCGGCAAGGATTTATTCATTCACATCGATTGATGTGAATGGAGAAATCTGGTTTGCCAGGGCATATGGGCTAAGTGGGTATGGATGTTGGGCGGAGCTCCTATGTCCTGGCAGAGATTTTTTCATCCACATTGATCGATGCGAATGTAGAAACCTGTGCCATTCATTTTTTCTTTCAGCCCAGAGGCTGAACGGAAAAAAAATCTCATTACCCGTATGCTCAATATAAGGAGAATAGCAGAAACTCCTAATGCTGGCCATACATGTAATGATTGCGGAGACCCTCAAATGCCAGGGCAGTACAAACACCCCACAAATGACCTCATTTCGGAAAGAAGACACCCCAAGGTATTCGCTGAGGGGCATATTGAGTCCATGAAAGATTGAAATTTTTGTCTCAAGTTAGCGGAAAGGGAGACTTTGTGAGAAAAAAAAAAAAATAATCAATTTCCGCTAACTTGTGGCAAAAAAAAAAAAAATTCTATGAACTCGCCATGCCCCTCATTGAATACCTTGGGGTGTCTTCTTTCCAAAATGGGGTCACATGTGGGGTATTTATACTGCCCTGGCATTTTAGGGGCCCTAAAGCGTGAGTAGAAGTCTGGGATCCAAATGTCTAAAAATGCCCTCCTAAAAGGAATTTGGGCCCCTTTGCGCTTCTAGGCTGCAAAAAAGTGTCACACATCTGGTATTGCCGTACTCAGGAGAAGTTGGGCAATGTGTTTTGGGGTGTCATTTTACATATACCCATGCTGGGTGAGATAAATATCTTGGTCAAATGCCAACTTTGTATAAAAAAATGGGAAAAGTTGTCTTTTGCCAAGATATTTCTCTCACCCAGCATGGGTATATGTAAAAAGACACCCCAAAACACATTGCCCAACTTCTCCTGAGTACGGCAATACCAGATGTGTGACACTTTTTTGTAGCCTAGGTGGGCAAAGGGGCCCACATTCCAAAGAGCACCTTTCGGATTTCACAGGTCATTTTTTACAGATTTTGATTCCAGACTTCTACTCACGCATTTGGGCCCCTAAATTGCCAGGGCAGTAAAACTATCCCACAAGTGACCCCATTTTGGAAAGAAGACACCCCAAGGTATTCCGTGAGGGGCATGGCGAGTTCCTAGAATTTTTTTTTTTTTTGTCACAAGTTAGTGGAAAATGATGATTTTTTTTTCTTTTTTTTTTCTTACAAAGTCTCATATTCCACTAACTTGTGACAAAAAATAAAAAATTCTATGAACTCACTATGCCCATCACGAAATACCTTGGGGTATCTTCTTTCCAAAATGGGATCATTTGTGGGGTAGTTATACTGCCCTGGCATTTTAGGGGCCCGAATGCGTGAGAAGTGGTTTGAAATCAAAATCTGTAAAAAATGGCCGGTGAAATCCGAAAGGTGCTCTTTGGAATGTGGGCCCCTTTGCCCACCTAGGCTGCAAAAAAGTGTCACACATGTGGTATTGCCGTACTCAGGAGAAGTTGAGCAATGTGTTTTGGGGTGTCTTTTTACATATACCCATGCTGGGTGAGAGAAATATCTTGGCAAAAGACAACTTTTCCCATTTTTTTTATACAAAGTTGGCATTTGACCGAGATATTTATCTCACCCAGCATGGGTATATGTAAAATGACACCCCAAAACACATTGCCCAACTTCTCCTGAGTACGGCAATACCAGATGTGTGACACTTTTTTGCAGCCTAGGTGGGCAAAGGGGCCCACATTCCAAAGAGCACCTTTAGGATTTCACAGGTCATTTTTTACACATTTTGATTTCAAACTACTTCTCACACATTAGGGCCCCTAGAATGCCAGGGCAGTATAACTACCCCACAAGTGACACCATTTTGGAGAGAAGACACCCCAAGGTATTTCGTGATGGGCATAGTGAGTTCATGGAAGTTTTTATTTTTTGTCACAAGTTAGTGGAATATGAGACTTTGTAAGAAAAAAAAAGAAAAAATCATAATTTTCCGCTAACTTGTGACAAAAAATAAAAAGTTCTATGAACTCACTATGCCCATCAGCGAATACCTTAGGGTGTCTACTTTCCGAAATGGGGTCATTTGTGGGGTTTTTCTACTGTTTGGGCATTGTAGAACCTCAGGAAACATGACAGGTGCTCAGAAAGTCAGAGCTGCTTCAAAAAGCGGAAATTCACATTTTTGTACCATAGTTTGTAAACGCTATAACTTTTACCCAAACCATTTTTTTTTTTACCCAAACATTTTTTTTTTATCAAAGACATGTATAACAATAAATTTAGAGAAAAATTTATATATGGATGTTGTTTTTTTTGCAAAATTTTACGACTGAAAGTGAAAAATGTCATTTTTTTGCAAAAAAAATCGTTAAATTCTGATTAATAACAAAAAAAGTAAAAATGTCAGCAGCAATGAAATACCACCAAATGAAAGCTCTATTAGTGAGAATTAAAGGAGGTAAAATTCATTTGGGTGGTAAGTTGCATGACCGAGCAATAAACGGTGAAAGTAGTGTAGTGCAGAAGTGTAAAAAGTGGCCTGGTCATTAAGGGTGTTTAAGCTAGGGGAGCTGAGGTGGATAAAGAGGACCATTAAAAGGGACGGTGTGGAAAAGAAACCAGTAAAGGTAATGCACGTGTCAGGCTGTGGTCTTCACTGCACGTGGATTGGGTCATTTGTCTCAGGTGCCCTTCCACATTATAAAGCCAGATTGTCCATCTGTTAAAGGGCTACACCTTGCAGTTGGACGTTGCAGATGTATATATAGAAACTGCATGCCTTTGGCCCATTAGGGAAGAAAGTGATGATCATAATATCCACCCCTATCTGCAACCTTTGGGAAAAGACTGAGAACTGTGCCATACTCACTTTGCCACTATTCCTCCCAGTAAAAACTGTTGTTGCCTGCCTTTCACAAGCCACTGTCTTACTGCCTTGCACCCCGCTGCTAATCTAACATCAAGGGCACCCCAGCAGCCACCAGGCAGAATCCCCAGAAAATAGGCTGCATTCCTCCCCAAACAATGCACACTTGGCCCAGGGACCTCTGGAGCATGGTTCGCTTCCTTGAGAACTAAATCCTCCCACAGCACCACCGATACCACTGCCTTCAGCTCTGCCTCCCCTCCCGCACATGTGCACACCATGTCCCCAGAGCAGAAGGCCTATGAAAGGGTTCTAACAGGTGATTTTACAGAACAGAACTGTGGCCTGACAGATATTTCCTGCAATGTAAATGTAGTACACAACAGCAGCCATTCGGATACATGGACAGCTAGAGACTGTCAGAGTAGGAGCCACTCTCCGTTCTGGCCCTCGGCTGTTAGAAATGCTGTATTTCACTGCATCTCTGAGCACTGACAACAGGGGAACCGGCAGTGACGAGTTTTGACAAAAAATGGCCGACACCTGGCACTCATGCTGGAAACCAGTTGGATCACCGCCAGATCCCATTATAATCACTACGTGTGGCTGTATGGCATGCTCACATGGTGGATTAGTTACAAGGATTTTGATGCATCTGCAAACTATAAAACAACCTAAAAAAAAGCCTTGGTTTTCCAGGCTTTTAATATTGATGACCTATCCCCAGGATGGGTCATCAATATAAGAATGGAAGGAGTCCGACACCTGGCAACCCCACCGATCAGCTGTGCGCTTGTGCCGTCTTCTGTCTCTCTTCCTGATTGCTGCTATGTCTATGGCAAGTGTGAAAAGACAGAACGCACACACAGCACAAGCCTTCTCTTCATGCAGCTGATCAGTGGGGTGTCGGGTGAGGAACCCCCGCCAATCTGATATTGATGACCTATCCTAAGGATAGATCTTAAATATTAAGAGTCTGGAAGACTCCTTTAAAGTGAATCTACTGTATAACAAGTAGAAAATCTGGTTGACACGTGGAAGGGGTGTGTTCCCAGTTTTATTTAAGAGCAGATAATCCTGGCACTCACTTTCTGCAATATTCTTTCAAAATGGATCTTTCACACAAAGAACCATAAGTGGCCCTCTTTGACCATTCAAAAAGTTGGGAGGCGTTTATTTCTCCATACTAGGGTTGCCACCCGGCCGGTATCTCTTTGGCAAGGCTGGTATTTTAGTGGCCCTGCCGTTGTCGGTATTTTGTTACAGGGACTGCTACTAATGAGCACTTCCATTGCGGAGCACTCATTAGTGCAGCCTTTACCCCCAGACAACCCCCCCCCCCCCCCCCCCCCCCCCCGTGTTAATAAAAAATAAATATAAAAAAAAGGCACTCACCTCCTCCATTTGCTTGCGTTGCTGACTGGAAGCTCAGGACAGGACCTGCCAGACGTCATCACGCCGGAGCGCAGGTCCTGTCCTGAGCTTCCAGTCAGCAGGGAGCGTTCACTGCAGTGCGAGCAAATGGAGGAGGTGAGTGCTTTTTTTTTTTTGGCAGCAGAAGCAGAGAAGGGGGCACTAATGGGGAAGGGGGGAGTTATTCTAACTGGGGGCACTAATCGGAGGCATTATTCTAAATGGGGGCTCTAATGTGGGCTTTACTCTAACTGGGAGCACTAATCGGGGCATTATTCTAACTCAGGGGCACTAATGGGGGGCATTATTCTAACTGGGGGCACTAATAGGGGGCATTATTCTAACTGGGGGCACTAATGGCGCGCATTATTCTAACTGGGGGCACTAATGGGGGGCAGTATTCTAACTGGGGGCACTATTCTAACTAGGGGCTCTAATGTGGGCTTTACTCTAACTGGGAGCACTAATGGGGGCATTATTCTAACTGGGGGCACTAATGGGGAAAATTATTCTAACTGGGGGCACTAATGGGGGCATTATTCTAACTGGGGGCAATAATGGGGGACATTATTCTTATGGGGGCACTAATGGGGGCATTATTCTTCCTGGGGGGCACTAATGGGGGCATTATTCTTACTGGGGGCACTAATTGGGGCATTATTCTTCCTAGGGGCACAAATGGGGGCATTATTCTTCCTGGGGGCACAAATGGGGGGCATTATTCTTACTGGGGCACACTAATGGGGGCAGCATTCTTACTGGGTGAAACTAATGGGGGCAGCATTCTTACTGGGTGGAACTAATGGGGGCAGCATTCTTACTGGGTGGAACTAACGGGGGCAGCATTCTTGCTGGAGGCATTATTCTTCCTGGGGGCACAAATGGGGGCGTTATTCTTCCTGGGGGCAGAAATAGGGAGCATTATTCTTACTGGGTGGTACTAATGGGGGAATTATTCTTACTGGGTGGTACTAATGTGGGCATTATTCTTACTGGGTGGTACTAATGTGGGCATTATTCTTACAGGAGAGCACTAATGGGGGGCATTATTCTTACTGGGGGCACGAATAGGAGCATTATTCTTATGGGGGGGGAGAATTATTTTTACTGGGGGAACTAATGGGCCATTACTCTTACTGGGGTGCATTCATTCTGGGGTGCACTAATAGGGGAATTTCTATTATTGGGAGCAACAGTATGACAGCAGCTTAACACCCTGTGTTAAGCCACGCCCCTACATAACCCCCACCCCCCTCTTGGGGTGTAGCTTTGGCCCGTATTTTTTGTTGGGAAAGGTGGCAGCCCTACTCCATACCCATTTTTTTGATCTGTGTTATGAAAAAGACAATTAGGAGCGAAGTTTCGCTGCAGAATGCAGCTAGAAAACGTTATCCAGTTTTTTCGTGTTAAAAAAAAACACATGACAGAACCAAATTACTGTGTAAGGACACTTATAGCCTTATCACAGGTGATATAACCGCACTACGAGCATTCGTCACCAGCCAGCAGGCTGGTGGGCGCAGACTGGCATCACCGGACACCTTCTCCCGCTACTCGTAATTGGCGCCCACAGACCGACCCAGCACAGCAGCCAACCAATCAGTATTTGCCTACTATCCATCGCCGCTGGCGTGACGACGTGAGTATCTCTGACGCGCAAGCAGCAAGCTGACTGCTGATTGGTGGACGTTAGCCAGCTGTCGCTGACGCTCGGAGAGCATGATGGCGGCGACAAGCAGTCTGTTTTCCGACCTGCGGGAGATAAAGAAACAGCTGCTGAGTATAAGCTGGCTGTGCCGGGAGCGCGGGCTCATGCACAGCGTTAAATGGTGAGAGCTTGCTCTGCATGCTAGAACGTAGGCTTCGTGTAATATGTAGGCCTGCAGCTATTGACAGCTCTTGTTGAGGTGTGCAGTGCAGGCAAATACAAGCAGTTTCCATGAGTCCTAGCTGGAGCCTGTGTTGTCTTGTAAAAGGATACCTGTCCGCATCAGTGTCCCTGTTCCACTTTCTAGACAAAAAGATAAAACGTCCTTTTTCTGTCTATTTCCCAGACAAGATTAGGCATTTTTAATATAGGGCGGAATGGGAAAATGTGTGATGCACATCGCCCGTGTCTGTATTTTGCAGACCTCAAAACAGATATGGTCGTGTGCATGGGGCCTTAAAGGGGTATTCCCATCCTGGACATATGCACATCCTTAGAAAAGAGCCCGCAAAGTGCCGGAGGATGCACCACAAATTCGGGGCCGGCCTCCATTCATTCCTATGGAGTCGCTGAAAATAGTCATGCTGGCTCGGCTGTTTCTGTAAGCCCCATAGAAGTGAATGGAGCGGTGGCTGCGCTTCCCGTTCATTTCAATGGGACTTCTCAAAATAGCCAAGCATGCCACTCGGTTATTTTCACTGCCCTCTGGGACTTTGCAGGCTTCTTTCTAAGGCTACTTTCACATCTGCGTTTTTGCTGGATCCGTCATGAATCAGCAAAACCGCTTCTGTCACGATAATACAACCGCCTGCATCCGTTATGAACGGATCCGGTTGTATTATCTCTAAAAGAGCCATGACGGATCCATCTCTAAAACCAGGGATGCTTAACCTGCGACCCTCCAGCTGTTGCAAAACTCCTACTCCCAGCATGCCCAGACAGCCTACACCTGGGCATGGTGGGAGCTGTAGTTTTACAACAGCTGGAGGGCCACAGTGAGCATCCCTTTCTAAAACCTTTGTAAGTCAATGGGGGACGGATCCATTTTCTTTTGTGTCAGAGAAAACGTATCCGTCACCATTGACTTACATTGTGAGTCATGACGGATCTGTCTTGTTCCGCATCCAAGGACGCACTCAAAAACGCTGCTATGGAACGGAAGGCATTCCTGTGCAGTCCGTTGCCTTCTGTTCAGTTTTTTCCCCATTGACAATGAATGGGGACAAAACGGAAGCGTTTTCCTCCACTATTGAGATCCTATGATAGATCTCAATAGCGAAAAGGGAAAGAGCAGGTGTGAAAGTAGCCAAAGTATCAGACATTGGGGCCATATCCTAGTATCCTAGCGATATGGTCCCAATGTCCAAGATGGGAATATCCCTTTAAGCTGTCGATTTGAGGCTGGTGGCTGAGGAATCTTCTAGCTCGGCTCACTTTTTACTTAAAAAGTATACACCCCTGGTCTAGGGACCTTCACCTATAACGTGCTTCAGTAGGAATGGGTTGACAGGACTATTATTGACCTTGTACGTAGAGCAAAAAATTGCACATGTGACATTTCTGTTGATTATATCGCTAACCTATTCCAAAGAGCATTACATAGAATGTAATTACCCCTATCCATTCCTACTGATGTGAGACTCACATCTACTTTCCATCTCTCACACATTGGGGCTAGTCAGTGCAGAAAACCCATTGAGAACATACACCTCCATGCTGATGTTCTCCTTTGATAGATTTATAACTAACCCCCTGCACAGCCAGGCTACAGTGCTTGTCAGTATGGCGAGAACCAGCCTGGAAATGGGCATGAAGCAGCGTGAGGCTGGATCCAAAGGGAACGCAGGTCTGCCTCCATACCACTCCTCTTAAATCCAAGCAAGCACTGCACCGCCAGGCTGCAGTTTTACAGTGAGGTAGATCCAGTCAGATTGTCAGCTGCTCCACCTTCATTTTTTCTCCAGTTTTAATGAATTCCCCAATGTGACTAGAGTAACATTGTAAAAATATGCACATCATCTTTGTTTCTTCCCCACCCAGGGCATCTGAATTGGCTTTTTCTTTGGAATCTATCCCTTTAAACGAGCTGCCGTCCACACCGGCACTAACAGAGGTAGGTTGAAAAGCACTCGGGGTCATTTATCAAACTGGTGTAAAGTAAAACTGGCTTAGTTACCCATAGCAACCAATCAAATTACTCCTTTCATTTTGGACAGCTCCTTTGGAAAATGAAAGATGGAATCTGATTGGTTGCTATGGGCAACTAAGCCAGTTCTACTTTACACCAGTTTAATAAATGACCCCTGATCCATAAGCAATTAAGGCTCTTTCACACGAGCGGATGCCGTGCGGGTAATCTGCTGCGTGAGAGAGAGCCAAGCCCCGCACTGGACAGCAGAGACACGGAGCATTAACATGATTGATAATGCTCCTTGCCTCTCGTCCAGCCATCTGATGTGTAAAGGGGCAACTCATCAGTCACTACAATGACATGCCATTCCAGCACAGGATTGGTCTCACTGGTCACAGGACCAATTCACTTCCTGCAGGGGACCAGAAATGAGGCAGTGGTGTTGGAATGGCAGGATGGCAGACAGGTGATTGTTGTTTGTTTTTTTTTTTGTTTTTTTTTTTCCTTTGGCCACAGCAGTCACAGGGTCAAGTCATGTTTGGCAGGGACTGGGAGCATTGTACAAGTATTGACCATTGGTGTTGCCGGCTCCTAGGCTGGACAATGCTCCAGGACATTCTGCTTATTAATAATTTATATGTATTTGTATTTCAGGAAGATGCACAAGATCTGGATGCATACACACTGGCAAAGTCTTACTTTGACTTAAAAGAATATGACAGATCTGCATATTTCCTTCGAGGGTGTAAGAGTCAGAAAGCCTACTTTTTGTATATGTACTCCAGGTATTTGGTAAGTGAGCAGTTAAATAAATCCTTGGCTTTGAATCATTTCTAAAATTAAATTTTTTATGTTACAAGCAATAGTATTTGAATTAGACTGGATTTTCAAAGGGGTATTTCAGCAAAAGCAAGCGATCCCCTATCTGCTGGCACCCTACAGATCCTGAAAATAGCATCTCTCCCATATGAATGGAATGACAGTTGGCCATGTGCACCACTGCTCCAGTCATTTCCATTGGACTGCTGGAGATGTCCTGCAGTTCTGTAGCATTACAGTGGTGCAGTAGTGTGCATGCTCGACCACCACTCCATTCAGATGGGGCGGTCTCATATTGGTCAGACCTTCACCGATATAAGCTATTCCTAATTCTAGTTGTAAACCTAAATACCACTATAAAGGTGTTCTCCAGGCTATTTATAAAAACAGTTCTTTCTAATTTCCTGTGGAAGGAAGATCCTTGGGTTAATACTTACCAATCCCTCTCTCCGCCGATGACCCTGCTGTGCTCACACAGGGTTCAGGCTCTTCTGCCTGAGTCTCGACTGGATGTGTACGCTTCTGTTCCTGTGTATCGAAGTAAATCCAGCTGAACAGGAAAAGAAGTGCACACATCCGGGCACGACCCTGACAGAAGAGCCCACAGCCTGTGTGAGCGCAGCAGGGTCATCGGCGGAGGGAGGGATTGGTAAGTATTAACCTTCCCATCTTCCTTCCACAGGAAATTAGAAAGAACAGTTTTTATATATTGCCTGGAGAACACCTTTTATTATTGTAATGCAATGTGAGATGCTCCCTGCAGCTAGTGTGCAGCACAAGTATCTACAAGGAATTATGATTAATGGATTTCTTTATGCTTGATATAATTCTGTCTGTCAGATGCAACTGTTATGTTTTTTAGCCCTTTTTTACATTTGTCCTGTTTAAGTGTGTTTCTGATATAATAGTATGGTCTATATAGAATTAAAGAATTCAGAAACATTCTTTTATATCGTAATAAATTACTATTTTGCCTTTCAGTCTGGAGAAAAGAGGAAAGATGATGAGACTGTAGATAGCTTGGGTGAGTACAGAATTTAAAATTCATAACCTCCAGAAATGCAGGGGAGATTTTGGGTGGATTGGCGTGTGGCAGAATACTTGCAGAAATTTCTACAGCTAGAAAATTAATTCTGTACATTAGAATGAGTTTTTTTTTTCCAGCTCATCCCTCATGACAGCACAACAGGTTGTTCCCCTTTGACCTTCTTGGGACAGGAAACAGAGAGGTTAAAAGGTCCCTCTCACCTCCACCCACCAGTGTTCTTCCTGTCCCTACAGGAGATAGACGCAGAGAGGTTCCCCGCTCTAGGGTTGAAGAGATTCTACAATAACTTTTAGGGCCTAAGGCTGGGTCTAGGATTGGGGGTTGTCCGGCCTCTCCTTTCAGGTCTTGAATAGCCTTGCTAACACCTCTCGGGGTAGAGATCCCTTAGCAGCCTGGAACCCACCTGGCGGAGTCCGAGCCTATAGGTGGATTCTCTGATGGCCTGGGTTTGATCGTTGGGTTCATCCTCATCCTTCCTATCCTATAAGTGGCGGTGCCAGTACCTCTTATGTGGAAGTCCCCTGGCTTGTTCCTAACCCTGATGAAGTGGGTAATGCAGCTGGTGGTTACCTCACCTTACCTAGATCCGCCATTCCTTAATGGAGTTCAGCAGGATCGCGCCTCAGTGTCCCTGAAACAGTCAGCAGCTGGAATGGGGCCTTTTTCTTTTCTCCTTACTAACGCTCCGTATGCAAGTGTTGGCAGAAGCTGCATGACAATATTGGTGCTTGCTTTGGCAGCACATACTCCAAGATTGGTAAGTAAACCATGCATGGGTTTAACCAACTGAATTGCCTCAACAGTTCTAATTACTTTAATTGAGAATCTGTGTGTGGATCTATATGGGAACTCAGGTGATAGTAGCATCACCTGTTTCTTTAATGAGGACTGAATGTGGATTTAAAATTTTAATCTAGGAAAAATGTATATTGTGCCTGGCCTGCCGCCTCGTGGCCTCTGTGCCCGGCCTGCCGCCTCGTGGCCTCTGTGCCCGGCTTGTTGCTTCTGTGTCTGTGCAGGGCCTACCACTTACTTTTAAATGACAGACCGCTGAAATCAACTCACCTGTCTCTACTTAAATCTGCCGTTAGTATGGGCAGCATAAGGTTGATGACAGGCTCCCTTAATGGAAATTGTATGTAATTCAAGGAGTGCAAGACATATGTGTACCGGTCATGTGATTTATAGGATATAGTATACTCTACACCTGGAGATAGTATGAGTCAGCCTGAAGTTAAAGGAACATTAGTGTGACCAGAACACTGAAATTTTGTAAAGATCCTACCCTGACCTGTTATAATGGCAGGCAGCACCATCCTGGCTGGGAATTCATCTTGTATGGATTACAGCTATCACTTCTATGGCAATAAATTGGTATATCTACCTAAAGACAAGTGATTTTCAGTAAACGTCAACTTATGCCCAACTAAACTCTTCTCTATGTGGTTCTATCTATTTGCTTCTAAGGGTGCTGATGTCACGAACATTAGGGACCCTGCCTTCATTGCACCTAATACCCATAACCTCAAGGGCACCTCTGTCGCCTCACTGCACGCCAACCAGGGAGCTACAAAACGGCAATATAGACTGTGCATTCCTCTGTCCACATTCACACTTACAGCCATGCTCACACATATAAGCTGCGGCTCTGTACGCTGCACAGGCCCTGTAACCTTTTGCCACCCCTCAGTCCCTGTGTCTCCTGGCTAGTGCCATGTAAAGATCTTGTGAAACCCTTAAGACTGCCTCTGACCCTGAAGCTATGCGGGCAGGTGGGTTCTCGGTTGGCCTGGTTTCATTGGGAGGGTTCTTTCTCCTTTCTTCTCCCTTGAGTTCATACCAACACCTCTAGGTATGGGATCCCAAGCTTGTCCTGCATCGGTATGAAGTTAATGGTACAGTTTAGATTACCTCATCGTTGATGTCCATGCCTGCCGTGTGCCAGTGCTGTCAGCTTGGCTCGGTTTCTTACATATACCTTGTAGACTTTCCAGAGTTAGTTGTTTATCAGATTATAACAATTAAGCTCTGGGAAATGAACTGCAATGGGGGGTCTACAGTAAATTTTTACTCTGTAGTGGTTATATATGATGTTACAATATTTTATCTGGTTTTAGAGCGAGTGGCTTTTACGCTTTGGTACTTGCCATATAGACTAGGCTTAGAGGTAAAGGGCATCCTTTTTATGGCCAATGTCTAATAAGACAATTTATTCTTCCTTTAATTAAGTATTTAAGTCTATAAACAGAGGTAGGTCTGTTGATCAAGGATGCAAATAAAGAGACCTTTCAGAGTTACGACTGGTTTCACACATTGTGTCATAAAGATTGTTTTCTGGCAGAATCAATAAGTTTCTGTCTCAGGTTTATTCCTGATTCTATGAAATTGTATTTTTATCTAATGATAAATATCTAAAATATGTAGTCCTTAGACTTGGTGTCCCCCCCGTCCTAAATTATAATTTGGTACGTCTCCTGTTGTGCTGTCATGAGGGATGAGCTGGAAAATAGGAATTGGACTTACCGGTAATTCGGTTTCCAGAGATTCCCTCATGACAGCACCCGTACATTCTTTCCCTTACTACTATGTAAATATTGCATATACGATTTTCTTATGACTTTAATAAATCAGTTATATCCATCCTGGTGTAGTAATCTGGAAAAACACTGGTGGGTGGAGGCGAGGGGGACCCCTTTTAACCTCTCTGCTTTCTGTCCCAAGAAGGTCAAAGGGGAACAACCTCCTGTTGTGCTGTCATAAGGGAATCTCTGGAAACTGAATTACCAGTAAGTCTAATTCCTATTTTTCTTCTGCAGCATTTGCATGAATTTTTGCAGTGGAACAGTTGCAGAAATTTCTCCCAACAAATCTGCCATGTTTGAACACACCCTTTTAAAAACTAGTAATAACATTGCTTTGGTTCCTAGGAACTGGAGATTGAAAGCGGCACTAAATATTGAAATATTGCAAACATAATTTTGCATGTTTTCTTGTGTTTTTTTATGAGATATTACCTTTGATAAAGTTCAAATAATGGAAGTCATTAAAGGGGTTACATTACAAGCACATTTTCAAGGTTGCCTCCAGTGTCTGATTCAGCAGCTAAAGCTTGTGTATCGTAGGTATTGTGGGAAGATTTTCAGCTGTGTAGTGTGGCTGCCAGGCCCCATAGGCATTGATTGGATTGGCACAGTGTGTGCATCACCACACCTCAATTGCTCAAATGCAGTAAGGAAAGTACTTTGGCGACTACTTAATTGCTGCTTTATTTCAGCACATTACTTAGCATCTGGGGTGATAAGTGATACTTGGTTGCATACTTGGTTCATTCAAAGCAGTCAGCACAAATTATATGACTCCCTATATAGATAGGTAATTAAATTTGTAGAATTAAAGGGGTATTCCGGTCCAAGTTATCCCCTATCCACAGGGTAGGGGGTAACTATCAGATCGGTTGGGGTCCTACCACTTGGACCGCCACCAATCACAAGAACGGGTTCCTGTACCCCCTTCAGGCCCCTTGGTGCTCCCCTAAAATGACCGGAGCGGCCGGTCGCACATGCGTGGCCACTCCATTCATTTCTATGGTAGTTCCGGAGATAGCCGAGCACTCTACTCGGCTATCTCTGGAACTCCCATACAAATAAATGCCGTTCTGGTCATTTTAGGGGGGAGCAGCAAGGGGCCTGCAGTTCTCGTGATCTGTGGGGGTCCCAGCGGTAGGGGATAACTTGTACCCTACTGAAATACCCCTTTAAGCCTGTATTATGCAGATTTTCTGCCAGATCATCGCTAACAAGCTTATGTACTAATGCTCGTTAACAATCATCTGGCAGTGTAATACTGCTGCTAATTACCCGATAAACGAGCCTTTGCAATCCAAATCGTTTGACAGGTTTAAAAATAGTTTGCAGGCAGCAGATTGTGGTGTCTAATCACAATCTGATGCCAGCAAACAATGATTCTGTATAGGGAACAGTTTTGGTATAACGGCCACTCTTCCCTATACTGAGGAGGAAATCGCTGCATGTAATAGTAGCAGTCTTCTCTGCTAGTGAGTAGGCGCTGTCGGGAAGGAACACTTCCTTCCTGACAGTTGTCGGCAGTAATGGGCTGTCTGATACAGCCTTGAGACTGTATTAGACCTGCAGATTTTGCAAGTGATTGTCGGGAAGGAAGCGTTCCTTCCCAGCAATCACCTGCTCATTAGTGGAGGAGACTGCTGCTATTACATGCAGCGATCTCCTCCTCCGTATAGGGAAGAGCGGTCACTAATGCCATCACTCGTCCCCATACAAAATTACTATTTGCCAGCAGCAGATCGTGATTAGACACAATGCCACAGGAAAACAATGATTTATTTTTTTAACCTGCTGAAATATTGCGATTGCCCAATGAATGAGTTTGCTCGTTCATTGGTTAATCGGTATCAGTATTACACAGGCAAATCTTTGCTAACAAGCGTTACTACGAATGCTTGTTAGCGATTATCTGCCCGATTATCGCTAGGTGTAATACAGCCTTTAAGCAGGACTGCCTGTCGTGCTAAAAGTCAAAAAAGGAAGTGGGAACCAGGATAGGAGGCAGAATACATGTTACTCAGAGTTCATTATGTAATATTGCTGTCTTTCTAGGTCCACTTGAGAAAGGACAGGTAAAGAATGAGGCTTTGCGTGAGTTGCGAGTGGAACTCAGTAAGAAGCATAAGGCCAGAGAGTTGGATGGATTTGGTCTTTACCTGTGAGTTGCTAAGATGTTTCCCTGTTTTTATTAATGTCCGCAGACTTTGTTTTACGAACCTTGTACTTTTTCCTGTTTTACAGATATGGGGTAGTTTTACGAAAATTGGATCTGGTGAAGGAGGCTTTGGATGTTTTTGTGGAGGCAACACACATCTTGCCCTTACATTGGGGAACATGGTTGGAACTATGTAACTTAATTACAGACAAGGAAATGGTGAGATTAATTAGCAAGGAAAAGATAACTGTATTAGTTGTGTAGACTGTTACAAATATTCATCTATTAAGACGGCATTTGTGTTGCTGCACATCCGAGTGTGGGCCCCCTAGTCTGGAGCCCCATCGATGATCTGTCCGAGATCATCAAAAATTGCAGCAAAGTCAGGCATTGGTATAAAATAAAGAAATCGCTGTAGCCCAGAAAATAAGGACCAGTGGGGGATTCAGCAGGAAAATACATCTTTTTTTTATTTTATACCAGTGCCTGCCTTTGCCCCAGTTCTCTGATTTTAGGAAACCCTTTTATAAAAAAACAAAAAAAAAAAACTCTCTCAAATTTTTAAATTGGTGAAATGGGCCAGTTTGTAACAGATCGTACTGGATCCTTCATATCCATCTTGAATCCTGTTAAAAAAAAAAAGAAGCTTTGACGACAGTGAGTATATATAGCGTGTAGTGTTTATTTCCAGGAAAATCACCATACAACTTTCTTTTGTAGCTAAAGTTCTTATCCCTGCCAGACTGCTGGATAAAGGAGTTTTTCCTGGCGCATATATACACAGAGCAGCAATTGATCGAGGAAGCTTTACAAAAATATCAGAGTCTCATTGATGCCGGATTCTCCAAAAGTACCTATATTATTTCTCAGATCGCAGTTGCTTACCATAATATTAGAGGTATGTTTGCAGGGTTCTGAATATTTTCTGCTTCACAACTCTTGTCTACCCCATGACCTAATGGTTATTTGCTTTTGACAGATATCGATAAAGCCCTTTCTATTTTCAATGAGTTACGAAAACAAGACCCTTACAGAATAGAAAACATGGACACTTTTTCTAACCTGCTGTATGTCAGAGTAAGGAACAACATTTTTTGGCTTTAATTTGTCTATTTATGCAGTTCCTTTCAAATACATGATATGATGTTATCCCATTCTAATTTCCAAGGGTCTTAAACCAGAGTTGAGTTACTTGGCACATAACCTGTGTGATATAGACAAGTATCGTGTAGAAACCTGCTGTGTGATTGGTAAGTGAATAGTCTGGATTTCTAGGCAATAATATCAGTTGGGTCTGTGCTTATCTGAAAGTATTGTCTGTTACCTGTAGGGAATTATTACAGCTTACGCTCTCAGCATGAGAAGGCAGCGCTGTATTTTCAAAGAGCCTTGAAACTAAACCCCAGATATCTTGGTGCATGGACCCTAATGGGTCATGAGTATATGGAAATGAAGAACACCTCTGCAGCCATACAGGCTTACAGGTATGAAATTTACTGCCTCAGCTCTTCTATATGTTCTGTGTATCTTTGTAAAGAGGTGTTCTTACCTTATTAGCTCTTATGGACTTGATGAAGGTTGGGATTGTGCATTCAGGACCCGCCCAATATGTTCCAGAATGGAAAGCTACTCCCATTCTGGCAGGCATTCATAGACAGGAACACTAAAGTATTGTGAGTGATGTAAGCAATAAAGCGATAAGGGGACTAAAAATAAAAGTTAAAAAAAAGTTTAGGTATCAGAAAAAAAACCTTAAAATTCAGATCGCCCTCCTTTCCCAATTTTGCATATACAAATAACAATAAATAACAAAATTGGTATTTCAATTGTCTGAAAATGTCTATGCTAGACATATTAGATGCTCACCCCCCCCACCCCCCCCCCTTCACCATGTGCTTATTTTGAACAGTTGTCTAGGTTCAGTAGCTTGTGTCAGTGTTTAATATGTACTGCTGTCAAATATACATTAGCTATTTTTTTCTTACAGGCATGCGATTGAGGTCAATAAGAGAGATTATCGAGCATGGTATGGGTTGGGACAGACCTACGAGATCCTAAAGATGCCATTTTACTGCCTGTATTATTATAGACGTGCCCACCAGCTACGGTAATGCATGTTCTGTATAGATGAATAAAAAAAGAAAGAAAGTTACACTATGCTTCATATATATTTATACTATATATGTGCATTTGACCAAAACAGATGTTTGACCCTTTTCTCTTCTGGATCTGTTTTCCCATCTTGAGATACACAGTAATAAATCTGAATTCTAAAATAAAAAATCATATCATATGCAACCCCAATTCCAAAGATGTTGGGATGCTGTGTTAAAGGTAAATAAATGTAAACAAAAACCGAACGCAATGATTTAGCAAATCTCGTAGACCCATATTTTATTCTAAATAGATCATAGAACACATATCAGATGTTGAAAGTTAGAGATTTTACCAATTCATGGGAAAAAAAAACTCATTTAGAACTTGATAACAGAAACGCATCTCAAAAAAGTTTGGACATGGACTTGTCTACCGTTGTGTAGCATCCCCTCTTCTTTTAACAACATTCTGTAAATGTTTTGGAAATGAGGAGACCAATTGCTGGAGATTTGTGATATTAGGATTCTACCTGATCAACAGTCTTGGGTCGTCTTTGCCAAATTTTAATTTCTTGATGTGCCAAATATTGTCTGTTGGTAAAGGTTCTGGAGCACCCAGACTCGTCTTCTGCAAAGCCATGGTGTTGTGATGGATGCAGTATGTGGTTAGCATTGTCTTGCTGAAATATGAAAAAGACATCTCGACAGGAGAATGTTGTTCTAAAACCTCCATACACAGTTCATTATTGATTGTGCCTTTCCAGATGTGTAAGCTGCCCATGCCATAGGCACTAATGCAACCCCATACCATCAGAGATGTGGGCTTTTGAACAATGCACTGATAACAAGCTGGATGGTCCCTCTCCTCTTTAGTCTGCAAGGCATGGCATCCATGGTTTTTTAAAATAATAAAAAAATTTGATTAAGCTGACTACAAAACAGTTTTCCGTTTTGCATCCGTACATTTTAAATGGGCTTTGGCAACGTTTCTGGATCGTGTTGAAGTGGATTCTTCTTTGCATGACACAGCTTTAACTTGCATTTGTGGATTGCACGTCAAAGAGTGTTCAAAGATTTCTGGAAGCGTTCCTGAGCCCATGCAGTGATTTCCAGTACAGAACCATGCTTGTTTTTATTGCAATGCTGCCTGAGGGCCCATAGATCACTAGCAGCCAATATTTAGCCTTGTCCTTTTGAGTTTGTCATTTTTTTAAAATCTTTAGATTTTATGTACTGTAGATGGTGGAAAATTTAAAGTCTTCACAATTTTACGCTGAGGAACATTTTTCTGAAATTGTTCCACAATTTTTAGATGCAGTTTTTTGCAGACTGATGAACCATCTGCCCATCTCTGCTTGTAAGAGACTCTGCTTCTCTAACAAATTCTCTTTATACCCAGTCATGTGACTTAGTAAAAAATTGCTCCTCCAACAGTTTTTTATTGGTATCACTTACTTTTCCAGCCTTTTGTTTCCCCCTGGCCCCAATTTTTGGAGATGTGTTGCTGCCAAGTTCTAAGTGAGTTAATTTATTTTCTTCATGATATAGTACGTCTAACTTTTAACTTAACTGATATGTGCACTATGATCTATTTTGAATAAAATGTGTCTGAGGTTTGCAAATGAGTGCATTCTGTTTTTATATACATCTATTTACATCCCAACTGTTTTGGAGCTGAGGTTGTATTTATTGGAATGTAGACATGTGGTATGTTGTCCGTCATGTATGCCAATAATGGGCACCTTCATGCAATTTTGCATCCCTGTGTAACATGTTTGTCAAAAATGCATAAAAACGCATAAATGTAGCTAAATGTTGGACCCAAAAAGAGCCTGACTATCATCTGAAACCTATCTCTTGTAGCCAGGACAATACAATTTTAGCACTTTCAAAATGTACACCTAGAAACCCCCCCAATACTTATATTCATTGTCAAAATGCCACTCAGTAGTTTATATGCACATGCACCTTCATGGGGTTTTGTGTCAAAGTGTAAAAATTGCTTACATGTTTATATTAGGCTAGGTTAACATGTTTTTGTGCTGCATATACGTTTGAAAAAAAAGATACAAATCATGTAGAGTTACATTGGAACTCTGGTGACGAATGCCACTGTATGACATCCGTTTAACGTATATGTTTTCTGTAGACTAAAACCTAAAACGTCATGTGAACCCAACCTTAGTAATTAACAGTGTGACCCAAGTAGAAAGTTGTAAACATCGCATTTCTTAAAAATTTAAGTTTTACATTTGCAGAGTTTATACATTCCACTTAGGCCTATATTTGCATGCAGAACTGGAAAAACAAAAAATCTGGTTTTAAAGAGAATCGGTCACCAGTTTTATGCTGTCCTATCTGCAAAGTCCTAAATGCTCCCAACTCTCTTTGCCCCACTGCCACCGATTAACCGTTTTTTCCAACTGCAGTCAGCACCAGGAGGACGCGGAGAGCTAGGCGCTCATGAATATGCAGGACTTGATGGCATGTGATGTGATTTAAAGAGGTCCTTTCATATGTTTTACTTATAGGAGCTAAATACCTGTACTTTCGAGGTACCCGTTTTTTTTGTGTTTTTTATTTTAACATTGCTTTTACGCTCCGCTGCGCCCTCCTGAAGTTTTCACGCTCAGTATGCTAATACCAAGCATCAGTACAGGGAGGAGGAGGTTTTTCCTCCCTGGCTGTGACGCTCTCCGATGTGATTGGATAGGTCATCAATATCTGATCATCGGGGGTCTGACACCTGGCACACCTACCGATCAGCTGTTTGAAGAGGAGGCGGAACTCCATGCTGTTCATCATATTATGCGTTATCTCGAGTGAATGGAGCAAGTACTTTTTTCCAAGATGATGGGCAGTGTACTGAAAAAGAAGCGGTGCTTGCATATGCCAGAATGTTGTCTGTGCACAAAAGTTTGTCTGCACCAAAATATAACTGTGTAGTCTTAAATTGGCGCATTTTTGACTGATGGAAGTGTGTTTAGGCCATGCCCCTTTTTCAGTGAACCCACGCTCCCTTGACAGACAAGGTGTAAAATGCGTAGAAAAAAATGTAAAACAGTTAGTAAATGTGATTCAAAGCATGGACCCCAGTTTTATGGCACAAAATGCATCCAAAAACCTGGCACATTTTCAATAGTAAATGTGCCCCAATGTTCTTTTAAAACAATTATTTTCCATTTTGACCTACAGTTACTGTCTTCCCTACATTCTCTATTGCAGAAAAGGATGAAATAAGATCTCAGTAGAAGCAGCCAAGTAAAAAAAAAATAATAAAAAAATAAAACCTTTCCTTCTCCTTTCAGACCGAACGACTCTCGGATGCTTGTTGCCTTAGGTGAATGTTATGAAAAGCTCAACCAACTTGTGGAAGCCAAAAAAGTATGTTTTGAAGGTTTATGCAATAAATATAGAAAAAATGAGACCATGGGCTGCACATCGATGTTATACAGTAATCTGTTACTGCTAAGCAAGATGTATAAACCTGAATGTGAAGTTTAGTTTGATGGTTTACTTTATAAACTTCTTAGGATCAGTTTATATGGGCACAATATAGAAAGTTGAATGGCACTAGTTTTCTTCCATATATAATGGTGCAATCATCTGTATGTTGACACAAGGGATCATCCATACATTTCTATATCCATATACATCTTGAATTAATGTCACACCACAATATGCTGTCTGCTGGCAGGCAATGTTTTTGCTGTCCGAATGAAAGATGCAATCAAAAACATTAGTGGACATGTTTACATGGGGCAATGATCGTGAAAGAGCGTTCATACAGACGATTTTTTGGGCAGTCATGTCCCCATGTAAAAGGGGCCTATAGGTCCAGTTTATCTTTTACACAGATAATTTGGCTGGTCCAGTGGGGTGAGATGTATCAAAACTGGGGCAAAGGAAAAAGTAAAGTATTGGTTGTCCATTCCACCTTTCATTTTATGAGACCTTTTGGAAAATGAAAGCAGCAAACTACTCTACTTTTTCTTTGCACCAGTTCAAATTGTGGTAACTAAACATTGATGCTCCTACCAGTCTGTGACAGACAAATGTTGCTTTGTTCTTCCATGATAGTGCTACTGGAGAGCGTACGCTGTTGGTGATGTGGAAAAAATGGCTTTAGTTAAACTGGCAAAGTAAGTTTTTTGTTTTCATTTTTTTTATATAGGATTTGTTATTTTGATTGTTTAGAATTGACTATTTTGTTTGAGATCATAATTTAGGAAAAAATTACACATTTCTCTATAAATTAGAGAAAAAATCATTGCACTTTTCAGATTTTTGATGACTGATGCTGAATGTCGCCCCAAGTAATAAACATGTAATAAACAGGTGTAGAAGTGGCTCATTCTTTTTTTTTTCCCAACCCAAATGCTTAGCTTCCTCAGCTGTAGTACCTATTAGAGCTGAGCAGATCTGTGAGAATTCCTGTTATGGAGCCATAACGAGTTCCCCATTCTCATGATTGGTGGGGTCCCAGCAGTAGAACCCCCATCTATCTAATAGTTATTCCCTAACCTGTGGATCGGGGATAGCATCTAACAACTGGAAAACCCCTTTCAAAAGCAGGGGAATAAATATTTTTTGTTATAAGTCTGGTACATATATGGGTATATAATGGGAATTAGAGACGCTAGTGCCTTGTTGCATTGATGCAGTAATTCATGCTAAAGGAGACCCAACCAAACTGATTTTTTGTGTCGTTTATTTCTAAACGCTCAATTCATTATCAGCTGCCCACAATTTTTTTTTTCTTTTTTTTTTCTTTAAGACTCCATGAACAACTGAATGAGTCTGAGCAGGCTGCACAGTGCTACATTAAATATATACAGGATATATACTCTTGTGGGGTAAGTGTTCAGTTGAAAAAAAAAAGTCTCTTTAGTCAACCGGTTTGAACCACCTCACAGCAGTTGACATTGTTTTTTTTCCAGGAGATAGTGGAACATCAAGAAGTGAGCACTGCATTCAGATACCTGGCTCATTATTACTTCAAGTGTAAACTTTGGGATGAGGCCTCAGCGTGTGCCCAGAAGTGTTTTAATTTCAACGACGTAAGTACTTAATTTATTCTCAACCTTGTAGATGCCTGGTGGCGGTATCGAGACCCTTAGTGTCTAGTTTAGTAAGATGAATAGGACATTATTTTTTTTTCTTGTGCTTCCCATGATAGCTGTCACTTACAACTCACAAATGTCTGATATAGAAAATTGCTGAATTTCATTTGTTGATGAGCAAAACAGCAGTGTTCCCTGTAGCCAATCTGTATAAATCTTTATAATGTTATGGATAAGTAAGACTGGATTATAAGACAATTAGTGGCTTTGCTGAACAATGGGGGAGGTTTATGAAAAACATGTCTTTGCTATTATGATCTTGTCACTGCTGACTCCAAAACCTAAGTCCAGGCTTTCCCTAGATAATGGTGGTTAATTGCATCTCGATGGGTTAAAGGGGTTGTAAGGTTTTCTAATATTGATGGACCCATCCTCAGGATAGGTCATCAGTATGAGATTGGTGGGGGTCTGACTTCCAGCACTCCTGCTTATCAGCTGTTTGAAGAGGATGCAGGGGTGCTAGGAGTCTGACACCTGCATATCTGATATTGATTTATGCTGAGAATAAATCATCAATATCAGAAAACTGGACAACCCCTTTAAGAAACTCGATCAATTTAATTAGTACCATGTTTTCTTTTTACTAGTTGTAGATGTCAGCATTACATGCTTGTAATCTTGAAAGAACATTTTGCTGACTAATGTTGGAATTAATGGGTTGCATTTGAGGAGCTTGTCTAGAGATGCCCTCAGCCATCCTACTGTTGCTGAGGTGCTCACATATAGCTTTACTGTTTCAGACAAGAGAAGAAGGCAAAGCACTTTTGCGCCAGATTCTGCAGCTTCGTAATCAGAATGAAAGCCCCTCCGCTGACCTTCCAACCAGTGCTCCATTTTTATTCCCACAATCTGTGTCTGCCAGCAACACACCAACAAGAAGAGTATCTCCTCTGAACCTTTCCTCAGTGACGCCATAGTAGCATCCTCCAGGAGGATCCTTGGTGCTATGCCTGCAGTAAAAACAGTGCAATGACTATGGAGTAATGTTGCTTCTATTGAAGTGCACACAGTTTCCACTCGGAGCTCGTCTGTTGAGAGAAGAAATCATGCTGCCAAACAGATATTGGACTGGTCAGGTTTGTGCTGGCACAGACAGAGCTTTAGAGATTGTCTGCATTACTCATTTATTGTCAATAAACTTTTTATACTGTGTCATGGTAAGATTCAAATATGATCCATAAACAAGAGAGATCTTTCCTTTTTGTCTGTAATGGTCCAAATCTTAAAATCCCCTCTAGGAGTAAGGGAATGAGAAGGCATGACTCTTGATGGTATTTCAGTTGTCTTCTTCTGCCCAACTGCCAGAAGGTTCTTTATTCTAAGGCTCCATTCAGACGTCCGTATGAATGGTCCGGATCTGTTCCGCAATTATGCGGAATGGGTGCGGACCCATTCATTTTCAATGGGGCCGGAAAAGATGCGGACAGCACACAGTGTGCAGTCCCCATCCGCACTTCCGTTTCGCAGCCCCGAACTTCCGGTCCGTGGCTCCGCAAAAAAAAATAGAACAATAGCAGACAAGAATAATTTTCTATTATAGTACCGGCCATGTGCACTTGGCCGTGGTCAGTGTTTTGAGGATTCACAAAACACTTACGGACATGTGAATGGACCCTTATAGGAAAATCCCTGGGAGTTACCCCTTACACATTACCATCCAGTAGAGTTGTGACATGTCTTGAACCTATATGTCTGTTCAGCATACCATCTGGAAAACTAAGAATCTCTGTCTGAATAAATGAGGCTGTATGTAGCCATCTGACTTATATATACCAGACATTACAGATTAACTATATGATTGCAAAGAATATATAATTCAGAGATTTACCATACAGTCCATCAGGTACATCTTACATAAGGAACATAACTAATTATGTTCAACCCCTTTACAACCTTGCAATTTTGCCTTTTTCTCTCCCAGCCTTCCCAGTGCCCCAGCTTTATTTTTCTCTTCAGATAGTTGTATTTAGTTTTTGCAAGAAAAGCTGTACTTTCTAATGGCACCATTTTGATATTGCATACAATGTAGCAAGAAGCTGTAATTGGGAAAAAGAAACGATTCCACAACAGTTTTATGTTTTTTTTTTCTAGAGCCTTCCCTATGTAGTAAAACTGACCTGTTACCTTCATTCTGCGGGTCAGTACAGTTACAGTGATACCACATTTTTTGTGTTTTAATACTGACAAAGAAAGAAAAACTTTGGAAAAAGTTTATTTGCATCACCATATTCTGACCACAATAACTTTTTTAAAGTTGGTCCAGGGAGCTGAGTAAGGGCTTATTTTTGCAAGGCAATCTGTCGTTTTTATAGATACCATTTTGAAGTGTGTGATTTTTTTTTTTTTTTTTTTTTAGAGGTGATGTGATGGCCATCACCATATGGGAGAAATGCTTTTATATTTTAATAGTACAGCCATTTTGGGAGATAGCGGCGAAAATCTTTTTTTTTATGTTTAACCTGTTCCGGACACAGGGCGTACCGGTACGTCCTGTGTATTTCCGATCACCGCCGCTCGGCACCTTGGCTAAATGCGGGGGGGGGGGGGGGGGGGGGCCCGACAGACGAGAAGCCGGGCAGCGTGATCAAGTGGACTAAGGTGAGTTAAATTATTTTTTATTTTTTTTAACCCCTCCAGCCAGGGGTGTACACAGAAATCATTGGGCCCCATAGCAAGAATTTAGATTGGGCCCCCATGCCCGTTCCTAGTCCCTCCCACTATGCGCCCTGGCTCCTCTCACTACCCTCCCTAACTTCTCCCCTGCCCCATCTCGTGCAGCAGTACTCACGCTGGAACCCAACAGACCCATTATAGTGAATGGGATCCGGTAGGTTCCAGCAGTGTTCAGCATATATTGACAAAAATCTGGGGCATTACATGATGTAATACCACCCAACTTTCCTGCTGTCCAGCATGGCACATGCACATGAGAAAAGACATGAGAAAAGTTTGATGAAGTGAGTGTCCCCCTTCCCCCATCCTCTGTGTCATGCAGGACAGCTGGGATACAGTGACATTACTTGCTATCCTGCATAACACATGTGCAGAGACATGAGTCTCTGGGAAAGCTGAGTGACCCCCTCCCCCTGCCTTTCCATGTTCTTATTATCTGCTTTTATGCCTTGCAGGATAGCAGGAAATCTGAGTGACATTACATGATGTAATAGCACCCAGCTTTTCTGCTGTCCTGCATGGCACATGTGGAGAGACATGAGAAAGCTGAGTAACACAACCCTCATATCTTCTTGTGCCATGCAGGACATCAGGAAAGCTGAGTCACATTACATAATGTAGTGACACCCAGCTTCCCTCCTGTTCTGAATGACATATGTGCAGAGGAATAGCCTGGGAAAGCTGAGTGACCTTGCCCCCTTCCACACACATACACCTCTGCACTGTCCTCACCTACAAGTTGTCACTTACTTCATTACTGGTTGTGGCAATCCAGAGGAATCAGGCAGGGGCGGAGCTAACAGGCAGGAGGCGGGGCTAGCAGATGGGAGACAGTTAGGAAGATAGACAGGGGCGGGGACTCTCCTCCACTGCAGGGCCCCCCCTTCCTCACGGGCCCCATAGCAGCTGCGTGGTCTGCCTATATGGTAGGTACGCCACTGCCTCCAGCGCTATTTTACTATGCATTCTGTATTCAGAATGCTATTATTTTCCCTTATAACCATGTTATAAGGGAAAATAATACAATCTACAGGACACCGATCCCAAAGTTCGGGTTTGGGTACCAAAGATGCACGATTTTTCTCACGTGAGTGCAAAACGCATTACAATGTTTTTGCACTCGCGCGAAAAAATCGCGGGTGTTCCTGTAACGCACCCGCACATTTTCCCCGCAACACCTAAGGGGCCTAATACTCACTGTATTACTCATACAGCCAATGCATTCCAATACTATGTTACTATGTTACTAGATGAACACCATAAAAAATTAAAACAGTGCTAAATAAATCATTTTTTTGTCACCTTACATCACAAAAAGTACAACAGCAACGATCAAAAAGGCACATGCCCACCAAAATAGTATCAATCTAACCGTCACCTCATCCCGCAAAAGATGAGCCCCTACCTGAGACAATCGCCCAAAAAATTAAAAAAAATATGGCTCAGAATATGGAGACACTAAAACATCATTTTTTTTGTTTTAAAAAAGCTGTTATTGTGTAAAACTTACATAAATAAAAAAAAGTATACATATTAGGTATTGCTGCGTCCGTATCGACCGGCTCTATAAAAATATCAAATGACCTAACCCCTCAGATGAACACCATAAAAAAATTAAAACTGTGCTAAATAAACCATTTTTTGTCACCTTACATCACAAAAAGTGTGATAGCAAGCGATCAAAAAGTCATACGGGGTAGCGGGAGAGAGTGATAAAATCAGGCTCTATGCAGACGATGTTACTCTTTTTTTGGATCAGGGTTGGAAGGTTGTCCCCCACGTTATGCAGGTGATAGAGGAGTTTAGTGAACTATCCGGTTATTCAATTAACTGGGCTAAGTCCTCACTCCTCCCGCTAAATCGAAAGGTCCCTGACGGAGGCTCTGGGGTTCGGATATTGTCCAGGGATGATTCCCTGAAATATCTGGGGATAAGGATAGGCCTTCCTATAGGTAGATTTTACGGAGTTAAACTGAGTTAAACCTTGCCCCGGTGATAGATAAAGTAAAGGGGAAAATTAGAGCTTGGCAAAAATTAGTATTATCGCAAACTGACCGTCTGGATAGAAGATGCCTTTTTTTTATAGATTGGAGGTTCTAATAAATGATTTAATCTGGGGGAGGAAGAGGGTCCGCATAAAGCAGAGGTATTTGTGCCTGGCCGAATCCAGACGGGGGACTATCACTCCCTTTTTTCCAAGGTTATTTTTTATCTGCGCAGATACAAAGATGCTGTAATGCTGGTCAGAATGCACTAGGGCAGTATTTAAATAGGGTATCAGGCAGGTCATTAGGTAATATTTTTACGCATTTAGAAACTGCACATTTTCTCACTTTGGATATTAGATGTTTAATTGCGACAACATTACAGAGGGTCTGGGACACATTAAAAACGATTTTGCAGGTACGACACATCTTCTACTTTACCCCGTTGTGGCAGAATCTGAATTTAGGGGAATTTTTGAAAATAACTGACCACACTTATTGGAGTAGTAAAGGCATCACTAGAGTGGCACATCTGTTTGTTGCAGATCGTTTCAAAGGTTTAGGGGACTTTAATTACACAAACACCTTTTTAGATCAATTTATGTATGCATGTCTACAACATGCCTATGAAGCTACACTTAACAAAACATATATGATTACACAACAACATCCGTTCTTTGATTGTTTTTCTTCACGCAGGGAAAAAGATTAAAATGGCACAGATCTACTCCAAAATGCGAAACTCACTTTCTATGGTACTTCCTTTTAAAAGCACATTTAAATGGGAACAGGATCTCAAAACCTCCCCCCTTCCCTGGCCACAGATTTTCCAAAATATAAAAAAGGTATCATTGGCAGCTAGCTATAGACTGATCCAGTTTAAGATCATACACAGGCTATACTATACACCACAAATGCAGGCTAAGTTTGTTAAAAACCGAGGACTGGATTTTCCCTGCCAAAAGTGCCGTAGACCCAATGTTGGATATATCCACCTTCTATGGGAATGCATTGTGATAGAGCGCTTTTGGGAGAAGGTATTTACAGCATTGCAGGCGGAATTTCCTCAAGCTAGCGTACCAGATATGAGCTCCGTAATTTTGGGCTATTATACACCTGACAACCCTAATCCCTCTGATCATCGACTAGCCTGGATGAAGGGCTGTTTGATGGCAAAGGTTCTCATAGTCAAAAGATGGGGTTCCCCCATTTCCCCGGTATTTGATGAGTGGAGACAGATCATGACTCAGATAACGCTATATGAGGAGGTGGAGAGGCGAAATAGGTGAGGTACGCGTAATTGTGCAGCTTCGCAGCAGTGAGGTGTATTGAATGGCTTAGCTTGAAGGGTGGAGTAGACGGATCGGCATCGGGGAGGGGGGGGATATGGGGTCTGGGGTATCAGCGACGGCAGCTAAGGGTAAGAGGGGGAATAGAGGGGTTTAAAGGGACTATGTTTGTGTATACAGTGTTGGACTTAATGTTATCATGTATGTTAATGTAGAAATTATGGCATTATTTACGGCATTTGTTTATAAGCTGCGCTCACTTTTTCTATGTTCTTGGCGCATTTTTTGCTCTTAGCGCTGTTTAACTGTATTTCTTTGTAACTATTATTGAAGAAAATAAAAAAAAATTGAAATTTAAAAAAAATAAAAAGTCATACGCACCCCAAAATAGTGCCAATCGAACCGTCATCTCATCCCGCAAAAATCATACCCTACCCAAGATAATCGCCCAAAAACTTAAAAAGCTATGGCTCTCAGACTATGGAAACACTAAAACATGATTTTTTTGTTTCAAAAATAAAATCATTGTGTAAAACTTGCATAAATTTAGAAAAAGTATACATATTGGGTATCGCCGCGTCCGTGACAACCTGGTCTATAACAATACCACATGATCTAACCTGTCAGATGAATGTTGTAAATAACAAAAAATTAAAACTGTGCCAAAACAGCTATTTCTTGTTACCTTGCCTCACAAAAAGTGTAATATAGAGCAACCAAAAATCATATGTACCCTAAATTAGTACCAACAAAACTGCCACCCTATCCCGTAGTTTCTCAAATGGGGTCACTTTTTTTAAGTTTCTACTCTAGGGGTGCATCAGGGGGGCTTCAAATGGGACATGGTGTCAAAAAAACAGTCCAGCAAAATCTGCCTTCCAAAAACCATATGGCATTCCTTTCCTTCTGCGCCCTGCCGTGTGCCCGTACAGTGGTTTACGACCACATATCAGGTGTTTCTGTAAACTACAGAATCAGAGCCATAAATATTGAGTTTTATTTGGCTGTTAACCCTTGCTTTGTAACTGGAAAAAAAATTATTAAAATGGAAAATCTGCCAAAAAAGTGAAATTTTGAAATTGTATCTCTATTTTCCATTAATTCTTGTGAAACACCTAAAGGGTTAACAAAGTTTGTAAAATCAGTTTTGAATACCTCGAGTGGTGTAGTTTCTAGAATGGGGTCATTTTTGGGTGGTTTCTATTATGTAAGCCTCTCAAAGTGACTTCTGATCTGAACCGGTCCTTAAAGTGGGTTTTTGACCATTTCAGAAAAATTTCAAGATTTGCTTCTAAACTTCTAAGCCTTGTAACATCCCCAAAAAATAAAATGTCATTCCCAAAATGATCCAAACATTAATTAGACGTATGGGGAATGAAATAACTATTTTTGTAGGTATTACTATGTATTATAGAAGTAGAGAAATTGAAACTTGGAAATTTGCTAATTTTTAAAAATCTTTGCAAATTTGGTATTTTTTTTATAAATTAAAAATGAATTTTTTTACTCCATTTTACCAGTTTCATGAAGTACAATATGTGACGAAAAAACAATCTCAGAATGGCCTGGATAAGTTAATATGGGGAAAGAGGGGTGAGAAAAAAATATATATATATACAGTACAGACCAAAAGTTTGGACACACCTTCTCATTCAAAGAGTTCTCTTTATTTTCATGACTATGAAGGCATCAAAACTATGAATTAACACATGTGGAATTATATACATAACAAACCAGTGTGAAACAACTGAAAATCTCATATTCTAGGTTCTTCAAAGTAGCCACCTTTTGCTTTGATTACTGCTTTGCACACTCTTGGCATTCTCTTGATGAGCTTCAAGAGGTAGTCCCCTGAAATGGTCTTCCAACAGTCTTGAAGGAGTTCCCAGAGATGCTTAGCACTTGTTGGCCCTTTTGCCTTCACTCTGCGGTCCAGCTCACCCCAAACCATCTCGATTGGGTTCAGGTCCGGTGACTGTGGAGGCCAGGTCATCTGGCGCAGCACCCCATCACTCTCCTTCATGGTCAAAAAGCCCTTACTTTCAAAGTTTTCCCAATTTTTCGGCTGACTGACTGACTGACCTTCATTTCTTAAAGTAATGATGGCCACTCGTTTTTCTTTACTTAGCTGCTTTTTTCTTGCCATAATACAAATTCTAACAGTCTATTCAGTAGGACTATCAGCTGTGTATCCACCTGACTTCTCCTTAACGCAACTGATGGTCCCAACCCCATTTATAAGGCAAGAAATCCCACTTATTAAACCTGACAGGGCACACCTATGAAGTGAAAACCATTTCAGGGGACTACCTCTTGAAGCTCATCAAGAGAATGCCAAGAGTGTGCAAAGCAGTAATCAAAGCAAAAGGTGGCTACTTTGAAGAACCTAGAATGACATATTTTCAGTTGTTTCACACTTGTTTGTTATGTATATAATTCCACATGTGTTAATTCATAGTTTTGATGCCTTCAGTGTGAATCTACAATTTTCATAGTCATGAAAATAAAGAAAACTCTTTGAATGAGAAGGTGTGTCCAAACTTTTGGTCTGTACTGTATATAATTTTAATTTTTTTAACTTTAAGTCCACCCAGGGGACTTTAACATGTAATCAGTTTACTTCTTATATACCTATGGAGCACTGCCAACTGCAGGCCTTCATAGGAATATACCTCTGGTAGGCATGGTAACCTCAAGAAGGTTCCAGGCTACCACAACCACTGAACACCTTCCCTGACCTCAGCAAGGCGAAACCACCTCAGCTGCCGTGGTCACAATTGATCACAGCATCTGAGGGGTTAAATGTCTGCAATTTGCGTTTCTCCAATCGGACATTGGCCCGGTGTGTCTTCTGTTTAAAACAGCAGAAACCCAGCGGCAATGTTGTCCACTGCACTCAGGGGTGGACGCCATTTTTAAATACTGGGCTTTTGCCTGACATGTACAGCAGAGGTCTGGAAAGGGTTAACTGTGATCTAAGATGTAGATATACTGCACCCTAAGGCAAAAATGAAGGTGTGGCAGTCTGCATGTCATTTCTCCGGTATGGTTCACAAAATGAATTCTGTTGGACGATAGTCCATTCATTCATGTGCTGTTTACTCTTACCCCATTTTAGTTAAAAGGCTTATAATGAACTGTGGAGCATTTTAAATCTATAGATATTGGATCAAAGTATCTTATATCAAAGTCATATACTTGTTGGACTAATAAATAGTAAAAATAAAAGTGAAAAGCGTTTTTAGTAAAAAAAAATTTTTTTAAATACACCATTTTCCTTCAACAAAAAATGCTTTTCAGTGGAAGAAAGTTGCAAAAATAAAATCTACTTCATGTATTTGGTATTGACACATCCATAACAACATACGCTATACAGTTATGTAATTTATCCCACACGGTGAGTGGCGTAAGAAAAAAATATATATACCATGTCGCCCTGCAAAAATCAAGCTCCGTAGGAAGAAAAATAAAAAAGTTGATGTGGCGATGCAAAAATTTTTTTTTTTAAAGTGAATTTGTTTTTGAGATATTGTGTCCACCAGTTTCCACCCAGTATACTAATGACAAAGAATTAGCATATATGACCACTTATAGAGTACATGTGTAATAGGGACAAATTGCTGCAAAAAGATTTATTGGAAGGGATACTGATGTGCTGAATTTAGTTTTTTTTTTCCAAGGAGATTACCTCAGCTCCTTGGTCATGTAGTTTTTGCTGTGGAAAAGCCTGCAGACTTCACCCTTTCCATTTCAGCGGGTGAAATTTGCTGGGGAGATACAAAGCATAAACTGACCTGCTGCAGATTTTTGTATGCATTGTGTGAGAGCAAATTCGCAGCTAATCAGCCACGTGTGGACATAGGCTAACAAATAACAGACCTGTTGACCAGAAGGGGTATTTAGTAAAACAGGGTCACATGTTTAACTTCCATACAGAGGACCTCCAATAGTGAAATGCAGGTGTTTCTAAGGGCGAGTTCGCCATTTATTTTTCCGTTCTTATGATCCGTCAGAAGAACAAAAAACATAAAGGGAAAAAAAAAAAAAAGATACTCCGACCTCAGTTATGCACATTTGGCATTCGTTTGAGCCATTTCCAGCTGAGATCCTTTATTTTAGACAGAAAAAAAGTCCTACATGTAGAACTGCCCACTCAGGCACCCATCAAAAAAAGAAATAAACCAAAGAAAATTGCCAACCAAGCAGAGGTCGGAGAGAAAACACAAAGAAAAAGCACCCAAAAACAACTGCATGGCTCAAAAACCAAGTATAAATTCTAAGTGGGGTGACTAAGGGGATGCAGTTAGGCAAGGCCTTGGAGAAAGAAACTGTACTCCTGAGTTGAAACAAAGTAGAAAAGTCAAAACCTCAGATCCGGCCCACGGGAGAAAAAAATAAAAACTTAACGTTAAAAGAAACTGCAAGAATCGCCCCCTTCCATTAACATATTGAAAACCTAGGTCCCGTGGACAAGAATGCCTGTTCTACAGCATGGTAAAGATAAGAGTCTCAGAAAAAAAATATTTGAGAACTGAGATGGGCTCAAAAGGGAGAGGAAGAAACCAGGAAAGAAGGCATATCTGGAGAACAAACTACTCACAAAAAGTTAGTGAAATTTATGGAAAATGTAAAAAGTTCACGCTACAGTGATATAATATCAATAAAGTAGAAGGCATTTAAGTAGAAGCATGCAATAGTGATTTCCTCATCTCAAACAATTTATTGAAACAAAAGCCAACAACAGTGGTGGATATACTGCCACAAAAATTTCAGTTTCAATAACTTGTCATGTGACCTTGAGCATCAATTACAGCTTGACAGTGACGTCTCATGCTGTTCACAAGTCGACTTCTTATTGTCTGCTGAGACATGGCATCTCACTCTTCATGAAGGACGGCCCTCAGGTCATTGAGATTCTGAGGTACGGAGTTACGAGCCTCTACACGGCGACTCAGCTGATCCCATAGGTTTTCAATAGGATTTAGGTCTGGAGAAAGTGTAGGTCACTCCATTTGAGGTTCCCTAGTCTCCAGCAACCGGTCCCTAATGATACGACCTCGATGAGCTGGTGCATAGTCGTCTATGAAGATGAAATTAGGTGTTGTTCATGCAGAGGCACAATGACTGGATTAATGATGTTATTAAAGTAGTATGGGCTTGTCACTGTACCATTCACAAAATGTAGGGCAGTTCCGTATTGACACCAAGTAAACACAAGCCTCCGTATAGAGATAATAATATGTCTTTATTCAATAAGACAAAAATACATAGAACAATGGTTAGTAAAATTAGCAGCAAATAGAACTCCCCCAAAAGAGAGGACAAAGAGGAAGCCACAGAGTCAGCAGGCAGCAGCAAAAAACTAAATAAGGGAAATAACAGCACCTGCACCTGCCACTACCAGCACAGTGAAGAAACAGAAAATTTGCTGTTCTACCGTGTGTGGCACGTCGACCCTGCAGCCTCCTCCACCCAACGCTGTTTCGCTTAACAGACTTCTGCCGGGGATGCATGATGTCAGTAGTACCTCCTCTTTTATTGCCACACTAATGAGGACAATTAAAAACATCTGAACGGGCTGTTAATTCAAAGCCAATCATGGCGTGTTAGTAATCAATCCAATTGGGATAGGGCGGACTGAACACATGATGTTGACACATCAACATGTGATTTGTGCTGGGGACATGTAAGCAACAGCATAAGATACCGTGCACAACATAAGGTGACGCGCCAACATATATGCTAAAGACCCTTGACCCCATATAAATAATATGTTCTGAGGGGATAGGGTAGACTAAGTAGAAACAGTAATATAGATAGCAAGTCGTCCTATAGTTTGTGGGTAGGGTGGACTAAGTAGGAACAGTAATCGTTAATTTCTAACGATAATTTGTTTTCCCTTAGTTCCTCTCCAACCCCCTCCCCCCCGTGGACTGGTAGGACAGGTAGAAATTGTATTGACACTTAAATAATTAACTAGACCCTCCCACCTCCAATAAAGAGGGGGATCACCCCCAGTGCCCTTGTGTAGTTATAAGTAGAAATAAGCAACAATAATGTATAACAATTTAACAACCATTAACTAAGGGCAGGATTTTTGTGTGCCACTGTTAGGACTAAGGGAAAACAAATTATCTTTAGAAATGAACGATTCTCTTACGTCCTAACCAGTGGCACAGATGGGGATTAGCAAGTAGAAACCACCAAGGGAGGGCCCTCATGCCTGGCGGAGGATAACACTGTCCGACCCAATGAGGAATAGCTATCTATCCTAGAATCCACTCTATAGTGTGAGATAAAAGTGGAGTGAGAACTCCAGGAAGCTGATTTACAGATGACATCTAGTGGAATCGAGCTTCTTTCTGCAAAGGAAGAACCCTGAGACACATAAGACTCCCGAATTGCCTCTTTAATCCATCGACTGATGGAGGGCTTAGAGGCTTTCCTACCCTTGTGGGTACCGGAAAAAAGGATAAGGAGATTTTCTTCTTTCGTAAATACCTTGGATCACTCCAGGTAAATCCTGAGACATCGAGAGTATGGAGCCCTCTTTCTTCTGAGAAGGGGGGGAGTGTAAGAGAAATTACCTGGTTGATGTTGCTGAATGAAGGCACCTTTGGAATAAAGGTAGGCAAGAACTTGAGCAGCACCCGATCTTGCAGGAACTTGGTGCACAGCTCAAAAGCAGAAAAAGCTTGGAGTTCCCCAACTCGCTTTGCAGAAGTGATAGCCAATAAAAAAAGTAATTTTCCAGGCAAGAATTTTGAACTCCACCTCCTTTAAAGGCTCAAAAGGGCGGATGATAACCGTTAAATCCCATACCGGAATAGGTCTGATTACTGTAGGCTTTAACCTTGAAGCTCCCTTCAGGAACCTCTTCATAAGGGGTTCTTGAAAAATGGACCTGTTGAGACAGGCTGAGATAGCAGAAGTTTGCACTCTGAGGGTAGACGGTGACAACCCCTTGCCCAGACCGTCCTGCAGGAACTGTAAGATGGTAGGCATGGAAGCGTCTGTGGATGACAGTTGACGACTGGAACACCAATTTGAAAAAATCTTCCAAATTCTTGAATAAGATCTGTTAGTCTCAGATCTGAAATGCTGTAGGGTGCTGTAGGGTTGTCAAGACAGACCCCGATAGCCCTTCTATTCTTGGAAGGGACTGATCAACCTCCAGGCTGTCAGGTTGAACATTTGGAGATCTGGGTGTCTCCCGACACCAGTACTCCCTCCGGGGGAAGTCTCCAAAATTGACCCAGACTCATTTGAATGAGTTGGGTAAACCAAGCTCTTTTTGGCCAGTACGGAATGATGGCGATGACTGATGCTTGGTCCTGCCTGATTTTCATCAATACCCTTGGAATTAAGGAAATTGGAGGGAAGATATAGGCCAGCCTGAACCTCCATGGGATTGACAGTGCATCTATTGCCACCGGGTTGTCCTCCCTGTAAAGGGAGCAATACCTCTCCACCTTGGTGTTGAACCTCGTTGCCATGAAATCGATCTCTGGCATGCCCCACCTGAGCGTTATCTCTGGATGGAGAGACCATTCTCTGGTTGGAAGACCTCGGTTCAGGCGATCTGCAATCATATTGTGGACTTCACGAATGTGGACGGCTGATGGGTGAGGTTCAATTCTGCCCAATGCAATATCACGCCTATCTCTCTCTGTGCCTCCCTGTTTGTTGATGTACATTACAGCGGTCATGCTGTCTGACTGTACTTTCACCGCTTTGCCTTGAATGCAGGGAGCGAAATAAAAAAGGCTGTTTGAACGCCCTGATCTCTAGGAGGTTCGATGACAATAACTTCTCCTGAGATGTGCAGGTTTCCTGAACTGTCTTGTCCAGAAGATGTGCTCCCCAGCCTACTAGGGATGCATCTGTGGTAAATATGAACGTCCAGGTATGGAATGATGCTCAGACCTTGAAGTCAAATATAAGAAACAAGCAGTCTCTAGTCTTTGTGGTTACTTATCGGCGCTGCAGATCCACCAAGCGTCGTGGGTAAAGTTCACTTCACAGTCAAAGTTCCAGAAAATGTTGATCGCGCTGCCTTATGAGTGTAGAGTTCCAATCTCAGACCCTTCTTTCCAATGTTCAGGTTAATCTACCTTGTAGCCAAACAATCGGTAACCAGAGGCTAGGGTGGACCCAGGGTGGATCTTTGATGAAAGCAATTTGTTTTTGGGCTTGAATTTTATGATATTTTGTAAGTACAATAAAACCTGCTGATTGCGGAACTACCTGGTGGAACTTCACTATTTGTGCTATAACTTCCCTCTAGGGTGCTGTTGTACGTGAGTGCACTAGCCTCTGGTTACCGATTGTTTGGCTACAAGGTGGATTAACCTGAACATTGGAAAGAAGGGTCTGAGATTGGAACTCTACACTCATAGGGCAGCGCTATCAACATTTTCTGGAACAGACCTTGAAGTCGTAGAGCTGCCAATATGGAAACCACCACTTTGGTAAATGTGTGTGGGGCCAAAGAAATTCCAAACGGGGGGGCCACAAACTGAAAGTGTTTTAGGACTCCATTGACTTGCACCGCGATCCTCAAGAATCTTCTGGACCCAGGATGGATGGGAATATGGAGGTAAGCATCTTTGAGATCCAAGGTTGCCAGGAAATCTCCTGGCAATAGAAGATTGGTCACTGACTGGATAGTTTCCTTTCGGAAATGCTCGCGTTTGATGAAATCATTGAAATATCTCAGATCTATGATCATCCTCCAGTCTCCGGTCACCTTGGGTACCAGGAAAACTGGGGAATAGATACCTGATCCTGAAGAGGCACCTTCTCTAAGGCCCCTTTCTGAAGATACTCCAAGATATAGTCTTCTAGAATCGTTAATTTCTAACGATAATTTGTTTTCCCTTAGTCCTAACAGCAGCACAGATGGGGTTAACTGCCCCTGTGGACTGGTAGGACCGGCGAAATTTTAATGAGCCCAAGAACCAATAAACGATCTTCAGCTTCCTGAAAGGGAGGAGATCACCCCCCAGCCCACCGTGTTTTTAACAAGCATAATGTATTTAGGGTGGGATATTTGTGTGCTGCTGTTAGGACTAAGGGAAAACAAATTATCGTTAGAAATTAACGATTCCCTTACGTCCTCAACAGCAGCACAGATGGGGAGATAGCAAGAAGAATCCCCTAGGGAGGGTCCTCATGCCTGGCAGAACTAAGAACAGTCTGCCCAAAAGCCGAAAACTCTGCCATCCTAGCATCTATCCTATAATGGGAGATGAAGGTTGACTCAGAGCTCCAGGAGGCCGCCTTACAGATCAACTCTAAGGGGAGGAGTCTTCTCTCCGCAACCGAGGTGGAGACCGCCCTAGTAGAATGGGCCCTCACAAACTCAGGAGGATCTAAGGATTGGGAGACGAAAGCTTCCATAATGGCCTACTTGATCCAGCGACTAATGGTGGCTTTAGACGCTTTACGGCCTTTAGACTTACCGGCAAACAGGATAAGAAGATTCTCATCTATCCTGAACTCACTAGATCTATCCACATAGATCTGGAGGCATCTTGAAATATCCAGCGGGTCTCTAGCTGGAGTATCAGAGGAGGAGGCTGTAAACAAAACTGGTAAAGATATTACCTGATTGATGTTCTGGAAAGTAGGCACCTTAGGCCTGAAGTAAGGTAAAAACTTCAGGAGTACTCTATCCTGTAGAAAAATAATGTACGGGTGAATTGCGGAGAAAGCCTGCAATTCAGAAACTCTTTTGGCTGAAGCTATAGCCAGAAGAAAGACCATCTTTAAAGTCAAAAATTTAAAATTTACCTCCTCCAAGGGCTCGAAGGGGGGATATGCTAGCCCCCTGAGCACTACTGAAAGATCCCACTGGGGGATAGGTTTCAGTATAGTAGGCTTTAGTCTTTCAGCTCCCTTCAGGAAGCGTTTGATGAGTGGGTCCCGAGAATGTGGCCTGTTGAGACAGGCCGAGATGGCATAAACCTGTACCTTCAAGGTAGCTGGAGATAGGCCTCTATCTAATCCATCCTGAAGAAATTGAAGTATCGCAGGAAGGGGCGGATCTGCAGACGCCACCTGTCTGGAATCACACCATGCCTCGAAGATTCTCATGATCCTGGAGTAGGCCTTCTTTGTAGACTCTGCTCGGGAATGCGACAAAGTTCTCAGGACCGACTCGGAAAGCCCTTCTATGTTGGGAAGGGACTGATCAACCTCCAGGCTGTCAGGTTGAACCTGTGCAGATCTAGGCAGAGGTGAGTGTCCCACGACACCAGGGTCTGCTCCGGGGGGAGTCTCCAGTATTGTCCCCGACTCATCTGAATGAGCTGGGTAAACCAGGATCTTCTGGGCCAAAACGGTATGATGGCTATTACCGAGGCCTGATCCTGACGGATTTTCATCAATACCCTCGGTATCATGGAAAAGGGAGGGAAGATGTAAGCCAGCCTGAACCTCCACGGTATTGACAGAGCATCTATCGCCAGGGGGTTGTCTTCCCTGTAGAGGGAACAGAACCTCATCACCTTGGCGTTGAACCTGGTTGCCATGAGATCCACTTCTGGCATACCCCATCTGTGAACTAGCTGCCTGAAGATCTCCGGATGCAGAGACCACTCCATGGTCGGTAATCCTCGACTTAAACGGTCCGCTATCATATTGAGGGAGCCTCGAATATGAACGGCAGATAGATGGGAAAGGTTCAGCTCTGCCCACCGAAGAATTACCCCGATCTCTGACAGAAGGGGCAATGATCTTGTGCCTCCCTGTTTGTTTATATAGAGAACTGCAGTCATATTGTCTGACTGGACTTTCACTGCTTTGCCCCGAATCTGAGGCGCAAAGTGAAGGAGGGCTAGCCGGATAGCTCGCATCTCGCGAAGATTGGAGGAAAGATGCCGCTCCAGGGGAGACCAAGATCCCTGAATTGGGGATCCGTCCAGGTGAGCGCCCCAGCCTACAAGGGACGCGTCTGTAGTCAATATGACCCAAGCTGGTTGGGTCATAGACTTCCCTGCTGGTAGCTGAAACCACCATCTGGGGGAATTTCGGGTTTGACCGGACAGGGAGCACAGGGAATCTAGCCCCGCAGGGCTGCCGTTCCATAGGTGTAAGACCTCCGACTGAAGAGGACGGAGGTGCCATAGCGCCCAAGGGACCGCATCCGCAGCCGCTGACATGAGCCCCAGCATCTTCATGAGAGTCCGGATAGAGACTCGACGAGGGACATAAAGGACCTTTGCCAGGTCCTGAATCCGCGCTCTCCTTTCTGGAGTCAACCGGAGGGACATCTCCACAGAGTCGACCACGAATCCTAAGTAATGGATTGAAGTCGATGGGCTCACATTCGACTTCTGCCAGTTGATAATCCAGCCTAGGCGCAAGAGAAAAGAGATTGCGACCTGAAGATGGTGGGTAAGGATCGGAACTGAAGAGGCTATGAAAAGCCAATCGTCCAGATAAGGAATAATAGTCAGTCCTTGGAGTCTCAAAGCTGCCACCACCGAAACCACCACCTTGGTGAAGATAAGGGGGGCAGAAGAGATTCCGAAGGGAAGCACGGCGAACTGAAAGTGCCTGCAAACCCCTGAAATCTGGACCGCGATCCTGAGGAGTTTCCGGGAAGCGGAATGGATCGGAATGTGAAGGTACGCATCCTTGAGGTCCAGAGTAGCCATAACGTCCCCAGGATTGAGGATATGGCTGACTGACCTTATGGTTTCCATGCGAAACCTTGTTTTCCTTATAAATCGATTGAGGAATCTCAAATCGATGATCATCCGGAGATCTCCTGTCTTCTTGGGAACCAGGAACACTGGTGAATAAATCCCTAGGCCCCTCTCCCCTGCCGGTACCTTCTCTAGGGCTCCCTTGGAAATATAGTCCTGAATGTAAGATTCTAGGACCACCTGTTTGGCAGACCCGAAGTTTCGTGTGGCGATGAATCTCTCTGGGGGGAGAGAGATAAGATCTACCCGGTACCCGGCGGAAACTATGTCCTGGACCCAGGGGTCTGCAATCAACCGGCTCCAAGAGTCTTTGAAATGGGTAAGATGGCCCCCCACAGAAATCTGGGGGAGGGGTACGGGAAAATCTAGAGGAGACACTGCAGGGGCAGCAGGGCTTATCCAAGAGCCTCTAGGAGGCCCATAGTCAGGAGGGTTTTGCCTCCCTGGTGGGTTTGCGGGGGCGTCTCGGATATTTACGAGACGCCCCCCCCCCCCAATCTCTGCGCCTAGACTGCTGCCCAGGACGACCTCCGCCCTTCTTTTCCTGTCTGGGGCGTCCCCGAAAGGGCTGCTGGGGGAGGCTCTTCCCTTTTTTATCGGAGAGCCCCTCCATTATTTTGTCCAATTCGGACCCGAATAACCTATCTGGTTCGAAGGGGAGCCCACAAAGGTTAAACTTGGATGCGTTATCCGCGATCCACGGTTTCAGCCAGAGTGGTCTGCGAGCAGCTGAAACTAGGGCCATAGTTTTGGCGGCCAGCTTCAGCTGCATCTGGGAGGAAACAACTAAAAAGTCCATAGCCAGGTTGGCTGACTTGAAGGCTGCCAGGATGTCGTCTCTTGATACGCTCTGGTCCACATCCGTCTGGATTTGATTAAGCCTAGAGCGTAGATAGGTGGCTACCTCAGTGGCCGCAATGGAAGTAGATGCGGGGGCAGCGGCCGCCGCGTAACCCCTCCTAAGGGTGCACTCTGCCCTCCGGTCTAGAGGGTCCTGCAGGCTAGACCCATCGTCTGCAGGGACTAGAGTGCGCCGGGACAACTTGGCTATAGCCATGTCCACCTTGGGAACGGAACCCCACGATTCCACCAAGGGTTTAGCCATCGGGTACATGAGTCTGAATTTTCTGGTAAGCACTGGACCCTTCTCAGGCTTTTTCCACTCTGTGCGCATCACAGAGAGGAGGGTCTCATCCGCTCTAAAGACACGCTGTGTCCGACCGGCGGGATCGGAGGACTCCCCCATGTCAACATCCTGGTCCCCCGACCTGATGGACTTGAGTAACTTCTGCGTCTTTTCTGGAGGGAAAAAGCAAGAAGTAGATTCTTCTTCCTCAGAAGAAGAAGACCCCACTGAACAGGGGGTAGGTCTTTCGACCGGTGCGACCACCTCCATGGGAGTCTGAGAGGGACCTGGTAGCCTCTCATTAAGCAGCTGAACTACTCCCTTGATGGAATCATCCACGTATGTCTTGGTCCATTGGAACATCTCCTGCATCGTGGGTTCCGTGGATGCCGTGCGACAACTCTCACATCTGGAGTAAGGACAGCTGTCATCTAGGGGTGTGTTACATTCGTAACATGCCAAATGCTTCCTCTTGGCCCCAGCCTTCCGCTGATCCTGCTCCTTAGGGGAAGCCATAGTCTGTAATGGAAGAAACAAAACAGGTCATAACACCTACAATATCAGGAGGTGGAGAAAACCAGACCTTAAGGGGGCCCATCAGCACTAGAAGAAATAGAGCTGAAAGAAGAGGAAGTACAAAACCCAAGCAAAGCAATACTGCAGGAATATCACAAAGCACAGGAGAGCTCTGGAACTAACTTGTGAAAGCAACGCAACCAGAGCACAGACTGATGGGCTCTGGGCGCTTAAAAGGAGGAAGCCCCGCCCAATGGGCGGGTTCCTGAAACGAGATCAGCACCACTCCCTTTTTTTTTTTTTCTCTTGTAGAAAAACCAGAGCCTATACTGGCTCTACCTATACGAAAATTGTCTCCCCAGACTAATCCTAAGTCCAGGATGTCCTTCTAGGGAGCCAGTTTAAAAGAAAGGTGAGTTTTATACATCACCGCAACGCTTCGGAAAACCGGAAGTGACGTAGCGCACCTAGGGCGCGTCACTTCCGGAAAATGGCGGCGCCCATAGCGCCGCACACATGCGGTAACGGAGGGACGGAGCACCGTCTACAGATGATAAGAGGGGAGGGGACGCCCCCCTCCCCGACGGTACCCCAGACCGAAATCGCCATGATCAGGCCTAAAATAAAGGCACTGAGATCCATAGAAAGCGAGCTAAGCTTAAGGAGGGGAAAAGAACCCCTAAGCAATCTTCAGCTCCCAGAGAGGGAGCGACACGCCAGTCCACCTGTCCAGAGGACAGAAAAAAACACGGTGGGCTGGGGGGTGATCTCCTCCCTTTCAGGGAGCTGAAGATCGTTTATTGGTTCTTGGGCTCATTAAAATTCCGCCGGTCCTACCAGTCCACAGGGGCAGTTAACCCCATCTGTGCTGCTGTTGAGGACGTAAGGGAATCTTCTGTTTGCTGGATGGAAGCAGTCTGGTTAGAACAAATTTGTCCGATGGGGGACTGTCCAAGTCTACCAGGTATCCCTGAGAAATAATACGAAGCACCCAAGGGTCTTGGATGTGGATCTGCCAAGATTCTAGAAAGTGTTGTAGGCGACCGCCTACGGGAATATGGGGAGCAGGGAGTTCGGAGAATCCATACAGACAGACAGTAAGGGGCTATTGAGGACACTCAAAAACCTTGTGGAACTGGCCGTGTCCTTTAAGACTGACCCCGAATTTAATAGGAGGGAGTCCTCTCTGCAAACGGCAGTGGAAAGATTCCAGGGACAAATTAAAGAGAGGAAACACAGGCAGTTTAATAAGGATCTGAGAGAATTCAGGGAGAATAGGGCCTATCAATTTGATAAATCTCAACCCCTACCTGATACCGATATTTCATCTTCCGAACAAGAATTTTCGGACTCTGAGACACAAAGCAGCAGGGGGAGGAATAGTGATAGACGTGGCCAGAGAGGAGGAGGCAGGGGACACTATAAAAGGAGATGGCCGAGATCGAATGGCCAAAGAGGGAGAGGTGGCGACTATCCCTCACCCTCCCCGTCCTCTTCCTCCTCATCTCTGCCCAACCCTATTTTTTATCGAGGGGTGGGCCGTATCAGCTCCGGGCCCGCACCTAGCTAAGAACGCTTTGGAGGCGAATGATCAGCTACAGATCATTAATCTTTCCCCTCAGACTCTCAGTATAGCGGAAGAAGCCCTACTTAGGAAGGGGCTATCTTTTGTTCCCACCACTAGATTTGACCCATTTGTCTGGACCAAGGATCTCCATCTTTTGAGTTCGTTGATTTCAGAGTGCTATGCGATCTGCACGAGGAGGGTTCCCGTGCACCCGGCCAGGGTCCTTTCACGGATCTTCGCCCGAAAAGTAAGAAAGCACCTCCCCCCATGGACTATGACTATATTGAGATATTTCGGCAGACGGTCACTGAAGAAATAGAAAAACTGCCCCTCATAAAACCATACTTCCATAATCTGTCCGGCAGTGAAACTGAGGCCCTTCGTAAACTTGAGAGGGATACCTCTATAATAATTAAACCGGCAGATAAGGGAGGGAATCTCGTAATTTTGGGACACCTTCAGTACAATCAAATGTGTAAACAACTGTTAAATGATAGAAGCTGCTATCATGTGCTGCCCTCCGACCCTACAGAGGTCTTTTTGAGAGATCTCACATCTATACTAATTGACAGACTTTCAAAAAAAGTGATTAGTGACGCGGAGTACCGCTTTCTGTTGCCGAGCAAACCCCAGATAGCAACCTTTTATGGGCTACCTAATATCCACAAGGGCGTGTCCCCCCTTAGGGGCCGCCCCATTGTATCTGGGGTGGGCTCAATAATACAGAATAGCGGGATCTATATAGACAGCGTCCTCAAGAGCTTTGTATCCTCTCTTCCATCTTATACAAGGGACACAATGGATTTTCTACGCAAAATTGAAGTTTTAAATATCGAATCATCGTGTTCCCTTGCAAGTATAGATGTTGAGTCGCTCTACAGCTCGATCCCCCATGACAGGGGTCTGATGGCAACAAAGGAATTTCTTAAAACCAGGGCTGTCTGTCATAAGCTACACAATAATTTCGTGGTGACCCTCCTCGAGTTCGTCCTTACACATAATTTCTTTCTCTTCGATGGGCAATTCTTCCATCATCTCAGGAGACTGCAATGGGGAGCCCTTGTGCCCCCACCTATGCAAATCTCCTCCTGGGCTGGTGGGAGGATAAAGTGGTCTTCCCTGATATACATACTTGGTGGGGTGAAAGGATCGTCTTCTGGACTCGATATATTGATGATGTCTTCATTATCTGGAACGGGACTTCGGACTAATTAGATTTATTTGTTAGGGCTCTCAATATTAATGAACTTGGGCTCTCTTTCACCTCCGAATTCCATTCAGATTCCTTAACGTTCCTTGATGTCAGGGTCACAAAAATCAGAGGCGGTCTTGTCACCTCCACCTTCAGGAAGACCACTGCCACAAACAGTCTACTACACTGGGATAGCCACCACCCATCAAGTCTAAAGAAGGGTATACCCCGTGGACAGTATTTACGTAAGAAGAGAAATTGTTCGGACCTAGAAGGTTTTCACCACGAATCAAGGAAACTAAAGGTAAAAAATAAAAACAGGCACTCACCAACTGGTATGTCTATAGTAGAATATTTATATAATAGAATGTATAATAAAAATAAAATATCACATAAAAATTATAAAACATAAAATGTATCATGAATTGAATACACTGAGATTGGTCTATCTGTAATTGACAATGAGGTTCAAAGATTGGTTGCTTACATCAATATATAAATATTCTAAGTGAATAAATTATGCAAAATAAGTTGTGATAATAATATGTAAAAAATTTGAAAAATGGAGTGAAACATATATCCTATATTAGCTGTGTCCATATAAAATTGTTGCAGCAACTTAATAATTTCCCTACATAAAGTTCAGTCCAGTATACACTGCGTGCAGAATTATTAGGCAAATGAGTATTTTGACCACATCATCCTCTTTATGCATGTTGTCTTACTCCAAGCTGTATAGGTTTGAAAGCCTACTACCAATTAAGCATATTAGGTGATGTGCATCTCTGTAATGAGAAGGGGTGTGGTCTAATGACATCAACACCCTATATTAGGTGTGCATAATTATTAGGCAACTTCCTTTCCTTTGGCAAAATGGGTCAAAAGAAGGACTTGACAGGCTCAGAAAAGTCAAAAATAGTGAGATATCTTGCAGAGGGATGCAGCACTCTTAAAATTGCAAAGCTTCTGAAGCGTGATCATCGAACAATCAAGCGTTTCATTCAAAATAGTCAACAGGGTCGCAAGAAGCGTGTGGAAAAACCAAGGCGCAAAATAACTGCCCATGAACTGAGAATAGTCAAGCGTGCAGCTGCCGAGATGCCACTTGCCACCAGTTTGGCCATATTTCAGAGCTGCAACATCACTGGAGTGCCCAAAAGCACAAGGTGTGCAATACTCAGAGACATGCCCAAGGTAAGAAAGGCTGAAAGACGACCACCACTGAACAAGACACACAAGCTGAAACGTCAAGACTGGGCCAAGAAATATCTCAAGACTGATTTTTCTAAGGTTTTATGGACTGATGAAATGAGAGTGAGTCTTGATGGGCCAGATGGATGGGCCCGTGGCCGGATTGGTAAAGGGCAGAGAGCTCCAGTCCGACTCAGACGCCAGCAAGGTGGAGGTGGAGTACTGGTTTGGGCTGGTATCATCAAAGATGAGCTTGTGGGGCCTTTTCGGGTTGAGGATGGAGTCAAGCTCAACTCCCAGTCCTACTGCCAGTTTCTGGAAGACACCTTCTTCAAGCAGTGGTACAGGAAGAAGTCTGCATCCTTCAAGAAAAACATGATTTTCATGCAGGACAATGCTCCATCACACGCGTCCAAGTACTCCACAGTGTGGCTGGCAAGAAAGGGTATAAAAGAAGAAAATCTAATGACATGGCCTCCTTGTTCACCTGATCTGAACCCCATTGAGAACCTGTGGTCCATCATCAAATGTGAGATTTACAAGGAGGGAAAACAGTACACCTCTCTGAACCGTGTCTGGGAGGCTGTGGTTGCTGCTGCACGCAATGTTGATAGTGAACAGATCAAAACACTGACAGAATCCATGGATGGCAGGCTTTTGAGTGTCCTTGCAAAGAAAGGTGGCTATATTGGTCACTGATTTGTTTTTGTTTTGTTTTTGAATGTCAGAAATGTATATTTGTGAATGTTGAGATGTTATATTGGTTTCACTGGTAAAAATAAATAATTGAAATGGGTATATATTTGTTTTTTGTTAAGTTGCCTAATAATTATGCACAGTAATAGTCACCTGCACACACAGATATCCCCCTAAAATAGCTAAAACTAAAAACAAACTAAAAACTACTTCCAAAAATATTCAGCTTTGATATTAATGAGTTTTTTGGGTTCATTGAGAACATGGTTGTTGTTCAATAATAAAATTAATCCTCAAAAATACAACTTGCCTAATAATTCTGCACTCCCTGTATAGTAGCGCTATTGTAGCAAAGTGACAATGTATCAGCACACAAAGTCCGCACTCCAGGTTCAATGATATAGGTAGTAATCGGGTTATAAGAATGGGGCGTCCCCCTCACTGTAAACCCTCTTACCTTGCCTTTCAGAATGCTTATCACTGTGTAATTTCTGCTGCCGATGATAGTTGAATCCTTTGTACCACTCGATATGAGATCCGCTGTTTAGGATTTTAAATTTCCCGCTTGTTGCTCTCCGGTCTAGGCGTTCCACGTGATGTCAGTGCGTGTCACCTTCCAGGAAGCAGCATGCAGGGATCGCGTATTCTCGCGATAGTTCAACTCAGCTTCTCTTTTGCTGGTATCCAGAGACTTGTATTAGCCGATAATTTGCCAATAATTTATGGATCTCTTTCCTCGGGTTCAGGTGGGTAGTGTGTCACTCGCAGGACCAGCCAGACGCGTTTCGAGGGGTCTCCCTCTTCCTCAGTGGCTATCAAGGAAACTACAGAGGAGATTCACAATGAGGGCTACAGAAACTACAGAGGAAACTACAGAGGAGATTCACAGCATGTCCTTAGGGAGGCGTTTCAACATGCGTCCACATGTGAGCGTAACACTCTTCTGGTACCAAGAGAATCAAAAGGAAAAAATGACTATGTTATTAGAATTATCTCGACCTTTGATACCAGGAGCCAGGAAGTTAGGGATATCATCAGTAAATACTGGCCCATCCTTCTGATGGACCCTGACGTGTCAGACAGACTATCCCCCTGACCAAGCATTTAGTTCAGACGGGGTAGATGTCTTCGTGACCGGCTAGTCCACAGCCATTATTCAAGACCTGCCTCGAAAGGAACTTGGCTTGATCGTAAGCCATTGGGCACATTTCGGTGTGGGTCTTGTCTGGCCTGTGGTAATATTAGAAATTCTAAACATAATACCTGTTCGGTCACAGGTAAAATCTATGACGTCCGTGATTTCATCAGTTGTCGCAGTAAGGGGGTGGTTTACTTGGCCCAGTGCACTTGCCCAAGAGACTACGTGGGCAAAACGTTCAGGGAGTTTCGGAGACGTATCCTCGAACATGTTAACGATATTAAGAACAAAAAGGATACCCCCCTAGCTAATGATATGTTGGAATTCCACAATGGGGACCCCCAACTCATCAAGTTCTCCGCACTGGAACTGATTAGACCCTCCCCAAGGAGGGGCGACTGGGACCGCAGGATCCTCCAGAAAGAGACTGAGTGGATCTTCCGGTTCCGGTCGCAATCACCAGGGGGTCTGAACGAACAGCTCACGTTCTCATGTTTTCTGTAAATTACCGGGCTTTCTTGTCTACGGGGGTTATCCCTAATCCAAACTTCGTCCTTGTATGACAGAAATTGCTATCGACACGAGAAGTGTCAATATCTTTACCTTAGGGCTTTCCTCTATTAGCAAGGCCCACACATGAAATATTTTGTTTTATATCATATCCAGACAGCATCATTCACTGCTATGCCAATGACCCTGCCCTGCAAGGTATTATCATATATTTAGATTTTACTGGGGCTACGACAATGATATATCATTGGTGACATATTCACCTGAATTATTGTCGGCTTTACTAATTCCCGGCTGTCATCTGTATACCCATTCATTCTAATTTGCTGGTGTTATTGAGTAGCGAATTTATACTCTTTGTTATCATTATTATGGAGTATCTTTCGTACACACTTATACCAAAAATCATGACTTTATAATAAAAATTCATCCACCTTGTCACCAGTATCTGTAGGTGGATGCTGTACATCTGTGCATTAGTCTATTCAATATACCTAAGCTGGAATGGATGGCGACTTAGTATGGGCAGCCATTCCACATTTTGAGGTTATGGACACCCTGTATATGATAGTAAGTGCCTACAAGGCTTCCTATTAATATACTGGGACCTTACTACCTTCTAAATATTTGGTTATTTGATCATGAGGGCCAAATTCACACTATTTCGCCGGTGGAACGCATAACCACGCCCACAGGATGCCGTGCTGGAACGCATGTGCTCACGTGACCCAGCCTCCGCAGCCGATCGATGATGTAGATGGCTTGGACTGGCTCCATCACGGTGGAACGCACGGCTATCTTAGATCTCGGCGTGTGTCCCAGCCTCCACAGCCCATTGATAATGCGGATGGCTCGGATTGGCCCTTGGTGGAACGCACGGCCATCTTGAGCCTTGGCGTGCGTTCCACCTGCGATCGGCGAGGAGCGATTCATGCCAGGGTAAGAGATAGCTGCCTGACATGATTGATGGATATCGATGTACTTGACACTGCTCCCCCCCTGGGTATAAGTTACCCAGTTAAGTAAATAGCCGATGTTCTCTACCCTCTCTATACATGCCGGGAATTACTAGGTCACATGACCCATCCTTGAACAGCGATTGGAGAAAGACATCCAGGGACCGCCCCGTTCAGGGTTTAAATAGCAATGGGATCAGTGTACAAATTGGAGCCCCATCTTTAGTGCCCCCTGGAGCACCCCAAGCCGCAGTCCGCTGTCCAGAAGGGATGTACATCATCAGATGAGTATAGAACTGGTTTCTTTTACCTGCATTATCTTTGCAAAGTTCATTCTGTGTCTGACAGCTGAGCGCCGTCTTGGGGGTGCTCCAGTATTTTGGTTTGATTTTGATTTTTCATTTTTGATTGTTGATGTGTATTCGCTGTGTATTGGCAGCGACCTACTTGGTTGTCCACTGGTTGTCTCCTGACGAACCTTGCTAATAAGGGGAAACGCGTCGAGACGAGGACCACATATTTAGACAATATATATATTTTGGATTATATTGAACGACCCAGGCATCCATATGGGTCCATTTTTGTTGTAAGGGTGCTTTAAGGACAGATAGGTTAGGCACTGGGACAGAGTGCTCCTACCATCTGGGTGCATCTCTGGGCAGAGAACAGGTTAGGGACACCCTAGGGACATACTAGGGGCCCCTATGGCTTTTCCCCCTGTCCACCACCGTTAACACCTCCCCTTCCCTACCTGGTCCTCAATAGCCCCTTACTGTCTGTCTGTATGTATATTAGTCCCCATGTGAGGGGCTCAGAGATTTTTTATTATATTCATATTAAAAGTTATGTTTTAGGTAGTTGGCTTCAGTGATTGTATTTTTCTTACAACTACCAATTAAGTATTTTTTTCGGTTGATAAAAGTTCTGAGAATCCAGTCAAACCGGCATGGTACCAAGAGCCTCGAGGAGGTCCACAATCAGAGCATCAAGGATTTCTTGGGGGCTTAGAGACCCTGGAGGATTTCCCCCCTCTACGGGAGCTCTGGGCTTTGGGCTGAGGTCCAGACCTGGACCCATACCTTTTGCCCCGACCATAAAAGCGCTGTTGGGGAAGGGATTTGCACTTCTTATCCGACAGTCCCTCCATAATATGGTCAAGCTCTGTCCCAAAAAGTTTGCCGTGTTCATATGCCATGGCGCAGTGATTATGCTTGGAAGTTGTATCGGCCTTCCAGGGTTTTAGCCAGAGCGGACGCCTGCCCGCGGCTGAGAGCACCATGGTCTTGGAAGCCAATTTTAATTGTTTTGGAGCAGCGACACACACGCTATTGCGACCGAGGCAGAGGAATAAATAGCCTAAAGACGCAATCAGCCTTTGTATTCTCTCTCTTATCTCTTCTTCCTTTTTGACCAATGAAACAATGTTTTAGCCTCAGAGAGGACTTCCCTCTTCTGAAGATGTATAATACGGCTTACCCCATGTAATAAAAGTTAGAGATTGCTTTGACCAACTTCTGTGTCAGTGTTCAGTCTCTCAGCCACGCGTGGATATTAACCCCTGGGGGGGTACGTTGATCAGGAACACCAGAGTGTATCTAAAATGCCCTAATTTAGGGCGTCTTTATCAAAATGGCGACCACGAAGGGACTCTGAGCGAATGTAGCATCAAACAGCTGACAAGACGGGCCCCTGAGCTTGACGAATGGCAGAGGGAAGAGGATTGCAACCTCAAAGAAAGGTGAGAAAACTTTTTATCTCATCTGCCTTTCTGCTATTTACTTTGTCATGCTCAGATAGCTCAGTCCGCTGTGGGGTGGTACCGATGTAAGTATAGTATTCGGCTGTAATGCTGAAAGCTTAGAGTCTATTGAACCAATAGTCTGAAATCATAGATCACTCTGGTGTGTATATGTTTTGTGTGTGTTTGTAATTTATGTGAGGAGTGAGTTGAGCACAGACGGTAAAACCACAGACAAAGGGAGGGGACAGTAACCTCCTGGTTTGGAAGGGGGCGCTATAGTGCTGAGGTGTGGGACAAAGGAACTCCGGCTGACCTGACCAGGGAGACTGTAGTTATACATGACTCATTGATCAAGGGGAAGACTGCGGAGACTAACTGACCTGACCCTAGGAAGATGGTGGTTCTGCATGACTCATTGATCAAGGGGAAGACTGTGGAGACTACCTGACCTGACCCCAGGAAGACGCGACGGAGCCCGCCTGACCCCTGGTTTTGGGGAAGACGTGCGGGGAGTCCCGGCTGACTAGTCAGATGTGATAGTCACATTTGAGCAAACCAGTGGGGAGGGTGAATCCTTTGTCTGCGGAGGAAAGGGTTAAAGGTGCTGATCACTCCTCTGTTTTGTGTGTGTGTCAGTTTGAAATACTGTTGTTAAGATGGGTCAGTCCCAGTATTATGAAGGAGAAAATACAGCCCCTAGCTAGTAGCGAGGAAAGAGGGAGATTATAGGATGTGATATGGAGAATTGAAAGTTAAAATGTGACAAAGAATGTTAGAGAAAGGGTGGCCCCGGACAGAAGGTCGCCCGGCTGGCAACAGTGATGAAAATCTGTTAGAAACTGTGAAGTTAGAGCTTACAGATTGAGGGCATCAGAACTCCGGTGATGTTGAAGGGGGAGTTTTAACGAGTGAGAAAACAGAGTAGTGTCAGGGAAAGCTAAATGATGAAGGATCATTAGGTGCAGCACAGGCATGGCACCGAGCGGCAAGTCGATTTATGGCAACTGGAGGGACAGAAAGATGGGATGAAAAAACAAAGATGTATATGTATACTGTGGGACCAGATGAATCACCACCATATCATGGTGCTCACAGACAAGGGAAGGTCAGTTAATGGAACTGTGAAATAGAGAGATTCACTCACTCACACCCCCCCCCCCCCCCCCCCCGCCTTCACACAGAAACATTCCTGAGATAAGAGGAGCAGGGAAAATTGGGGCAGGGAATCATGCAGAGTAAGTGATGTTATATGTGTAATATTATTATAGAAGACAAAGAATTGTTCAATAATCTTCTTTCTTTTTTCCCAAGCAGTGTACTGTGGGAATCCGGCTTTTAACAAAATGACTGTATGATTATAACATGTATATTGTCTTACAGCGACAGACCATCAGCAATTCTGGGTGTGGTGTGGCTATCTGTTTCCAGGAAAGCTGTGTTTGTCTGTGCTGCAAGTTTTGGGATGAAACAATGTGGGTTGGAAGACATAAATGATTCAGTGGAATGTGAATGGGTGTGGCTTTGAGTTGTAATTGAGGCGAATATGTGTGAAGACTGATTATGAGCTGTTAATGAAAATGAGTACATGAAAATGTATATGAATGCGTATGGAGTACGGTATTTGTTTTTTTAAATAATATGCGCAATGAGGATTTTATTTTATTTTATTTTTCTTGGAAGTTTTGGGGTTTTTATTGGTGCCAACAGCATTGATCAAGCTGTACATTTTTTTTTATATCGAAGTCAATGAAAAGTTTTTATGGGCCCTTTGTGTGTTTATGTCTGTATTGTCAGATCTATTTGTTTCAATGTTTGAAGTTACGTGTTACATGTTAAGTGTTGTGCTAAACATCAGAGCTCTGTTCTAATGGATAGCTGCCACATTACTGACAGACAAAAGAAGGACCACAGCATCCGACTGAAGGGGGTGGACTTAGATGACTCAGAGCAGAGGGAGGAGGATAGGGGTGGACGTTACAGACAACGACAGCCCTTGTGCCCATCTCCTAGTTATAAGACACTCCCATGGAAGATGAGAAGTCCTGGTTTGTTTTCCAGTCTATTAATTCCGCGATAGGGAAAGTTGGATACTTCTGTAAGCCAAAATGCAAAGTAACATCAAGCGGCATTGGGTGGTTCAGTGGTGCCAACCAGAGGTAGTGTTCCTTTGGCATTGCTTCAGCCCTGATGCCAAACGCCTCATTGAAGTGAGGAAAAAGTAAGTCTGCCACCCTATGATGGGCCTGCAGAGTCTGTGGGACCCAGATCCCAGAAGAGAGAGTGTTGTGCTGTGTGTGGTACTCCTCGTCCACACCACACGAGAGGATTGTATTCTATGTTGACCATGCCCGGATCCGTCCCCACAGACACCCATGTTTTTTGTTATAAGGAGAACACAAAGACAGGAAAGGGGGGGGGAGTTAGATCAAGATTAGGAAACAGGAAATCCAGTATCGGCTCTACTTTTAAACATTTTTAGCAGATTCATTCTGGGCCAATGATATCCCTCACTCTGGGTGATAAAGAAGTAGTCCCGTTTTTGATTGATACTGGAGCAGCCAAGACAGTTGTGCACAGCAAACATGGCCTCCCCTGATTTACTCTCCAAGGACACCAGTCTTTGGGTAGAAGTGGATGGGAAAGTAGTACGCTCCCTTTTCAAACGAAACCATCCATATTAGATTTGCCCCTAACCAAGATGCGCTTGCCCGTTTGCTGGTCAGTGGTAACGCCCTTTGTTGCCTCCTAGGTGCAGATTTGCTTGCAAAAGTACATGCTGGTATCTCATATCAGGAGGACGGCACTGTGAAGCTTACAGGTGCCCTCAACGACCAGGAACTTTGTTTTTTAACGACCAGGAACTTTGTTTGTTGGCCATTGGTGATAAAATTCCCTGGTCCATGTTTGTATCAGTACTCCCAGAAGCTGAAAAAAGCAAAACCACTCACCATTGGATGGTACATGACCTACATGCCGTTAATGAAGCCACAGTTTCTAACACCCACATCGTGCCCAATACACACACCTTGTTGGCTCAGGTTCCCATTACCCCTACTCACTCCCCTGTGATTGATTTGTCCTTTAGTCCCTACCGCCTCACAGATGAGGTGGTAGATGCTTTTTATGCCTAGAACTGGCAATTTTGTGTTCCCCCACAATGTACAACAATCAGATTATTACATTTAGATTGTATTGTTATGAAGTGAGTGGCCATGACTCAGCTGTCCTCACCCAACTGCATGGCCAGCAATAACGCCCCGTAGCATATTATTCAGTCAGACTTGATCTCGTGGCCAGAGGTGCCCCTTTCTGCATCAGAGCTGTAGTAGTTGTACTAGCTGTGCTTGATGAAAGCTCTGAGATAGTTCTGAACCACAAAGTGATGGTGATATTACATCTATACTGATGAACGTACAATCCAAATGATTGTTTTGTTGCCCGTTATTTGAGAATGCAGTGTTCCATTTTGTTGCCTGACAATGTTGCTCTCCAAAGGTGTAATACTTTGGACCCAGCCACCCTGTTGCCTCTGGACCAAGGGGGGAGGAAAGAGTTATGGCACCGCACTTTAAACTTTTCTTCCAGATTCAAAGGAAGAGGCTCCTAACTGTTGGCAGATGATGTCACAAGAGGTAGTGGGATTTGGTAAATCAGCCATTAGGTAATCTAGATCATGTGCTCTTTGTGGATGGATCAAGGTATGGCCAGGATGGCAGGTACTACACAGGTTGGGCAGTGGTGATTAAACGTGAACTACCACACATGTCTGCTCAAGAAGTGGAGCTAAAAGACTCTGAAGATGGCTTGCAGATATGCAGATGGAAAAACAGCCAACATTTACGCTGATTCCAGGTGTGCTTTTGGGATAGCCCATGACTATGGGCCCACATGGAAAGCCAGAGACTCCTTGATCGCTTCAGGTAAACCCATCGAAAATGGGGATGCAGTGAGGTCTCTGATGGAAGCACTCTTGTCACTAACATGAGAGGTGATGATAGCAACGAAAGGCCACTGTAAACAGATGCAGAGGAGGCAAAGGGGAAAGCCACGGCAGATCAGGCGGCAAAAATGGCTGCCAAATTACCTAAGCAGACCCTTGTCTTAAGTGGCCACAGTTCAGGTCCCTGAAATAACTCCTCCTGACTCCCGAAAGTTCTTAAGACCTTACAGAACCAGATGGGGAAGGAGGAAAGGGACTGGTGGATGGAAAAGGGGGGACTACAAATAAGAAGGGAAACTTTGCCTTCCCAGGTCCCTCTAATCCACGATGGCAGAGGCAACCCATGGATTGACGCACCAGACAAAAACTGCTATGTGTGATTTAGTACGTAGCATATGGTACGCCCCAGGGTTCAGCACTGTAACAGTCAGACATACTCAAGGATAAACGGTCGTGTCCAGAACAACGTGGACAAGGTGGTTAAGGTACCCAAGAAACACGTCTTGCTTTTTGTATCTGTTTCAACGTTTACAGACTACCTTCAACTACACAAGGTGGGCATGTATGAGTATGTATTGATATGTGACTTGTTTTCAGGATGGCCAAAACCGTAGCCAAAGAAGTAAAAAAGATTATGGCCGAAGTTGTGTGCAGGTATGGGGTACATTAGATCATTGAAAGTGACACAGGTGTTCACTTCACAGGTGAAGTGATGCAGGAGATGATGAAGGTTTTGGGTGTAGGACAGGCCTTACATGCTTCGTACCATCCACAAAGCTGCAGTAGAGTAGGGAAAAGGAACTGAACGGGACACTAAGTTAAGATTCAAAAAGCCTTAGAGTGCCTGCTGGTAGCCCTCTTTTAGTAAGGTATATGCCTAACCGTGAGACAGGCCTTTGTCCCTATAAGGTCCTTTTTGGGTCAGGCCCTAGGATAGGATTTTATTTCCCACAGCAGCTCCAGATGCAACATGGTTGTCTGACAGATTATGTGATCAGTTTGTACAAAGCATTTGACTAAAGTACATTTTTCGAGTTTTTGCTTCACTTCCAGGTTTTGATAAAGTACCAGGAACCCACCCACTTGTGTCTGGAGATTGGGTGGTAGGAAAAGACACGTTAGAAAAGTCCTAAAATCCTGGTTTGATGGTCCATTCCGAGTGTTGTTGACCACAAGCACAGTGAAGCTCAAAGAAAAGCATAATTGGATTGATTTCAAGGAAGTGTTGAGACTGGTTTTCCCTTGTGTGACTGTTGATCATGACTCAAAAGAATATGGAAAAATTGTATGAAAACTTCGATCCAGAAAATCAGGAGTACTGATGACCTCCAGTCCCCCCATATAATGTCAACACCACTTAGGGAAAGATCATCTGACTTCCCCGTGCTCAAATCCAGTGTCATGGGAGGCTGTTCGCTAGGTATGGCTTGTCGTGGAAGCTGGTGAAGAGGAGGCGGAGCATTGGGACAGATGTTTAGGTTTAGGGAGAGAATGAAATTCAAGGGGGGACTGTTAAAGATGTGTGAATTTTATTCTATATTTTGTATATCTAGGACTGTAATGAGTTAACTTTTTCTTTTCCAAGTGCCTCCCCCCCCATCCCTCTCTTTGTTTCAAGGCTGGAGAGGAGAGAGAGGGGGGCAAAGTGCTGTGCTGTAAGAAGTGTCTGATTTCTCATCTTTCTACAGGTGTCCCATAGAGTGTGGTAGAGATGCGTAAGCCAATCATATGGCTTGATGATATATATTATCCACTGCCTATAGAGAAGCACCTCTTTGAAGTGTCACATATGACGTATGCAGTATTATTGTTAGAATAGAAGCCATTACAAAATAGTGATGGTAACGAGATGTTTACATTAGTTCCCATTCCAAAGTGGTATTCACTGCGCAGATGCAGGTGTATTATCTCCTCTCTCTTATCTCTTCTTCCTTTTTGACCAATGAAACAATGTTTTAGCCTCAGAGAGGACTTCCCTCTTCTGAAGATGTATAATACGGCTTACCCCATGCAATAAAAGTTAGAGATTGCTTTGACCAACTTCTGTGTCAGTGTTCAGTCTCTCAGCCACGCGTGGATATTAACCCCTGGGGGGGTACATTGATCAGGAACACCAGAGTGTATCTAAAATGCCCTAATTTAGGGCGTCTTTATCAGAGCCAAATGGATCCGTCCTGACTTACAATGCAAGTCAATGGGGACGGATCCGTTTGACGTTGACACAATATGGTGCAATTGCAAACGGATCCGTCCCCCATTGACTTTCAATGTAAAGTCAGGAGTCCCTATTATACCATCGGATCAGAGTTTTCTCCAATCCGATGGTATATTTTAACTTGAAGCGTCCCCATCACCATGGGAACGCCTCTATGTTGAAATATACCATCGGATTTGAGTTAGATCGTGAAACTCAGATCCGACAGTATATTCTAACACAGAGGCGTTCCCATAGTGATGGGGACGCTTCAAGTTAGAATATACTGAGAACTGTGTAATAACTGCCCCCTGCTGCCTGACAGCACCCGATCTCTTACAGGGGGCTGTGATCCGCACAATTAACCCCTCAGGTGCCGCACCTGAGGGGTTAATTGTGCGTATCATAGCCCCCTGTAAGAGATCAGGTGCTGTCAGGCATAGACCTGTCACTTACCAGTAGGAGGAGCGCCCGGCCGGTCACAGACATCGCAGGTAAGTATAATGCTTCAAGAAGAAAGAGAAAAGTTGATTCCAGCTTCAGAATATAAAAAGTTTTCTTTATTCGGCTTGTAATAAAATCCAATCCAACAAAGATGTCACATGGAGAGACACAAGATTGTGACGCGTTTCGGGCTGTAGTATTGAGCCCTTCTTCAAGACAATACAAAAGTGTACTAAAAACAAATACTTTATATACCACACAAATGGGTAACTCCTCCTTTTTAGTTAATTGGAGACTGTGTCCCAGACCCAGGTGCTCCTGGATTAGTGGATCCTCCCTGGAGCATGTGGGTGGGGACGCAGTACTTCACAGTATTAACCGCTCAGAGACCACATATAAACATATTGATGCACTACATATATTGCAGAGTTAAATCATGTTTTCTGTTCAGACCCTTTGGTATGCAAGTATCTAGAATGAACATCCAATATGTTTCCCTACTTAGAAGCTTCTGTTTGCGATCGCCCCCCCTGACAGGTGTGGAAACTACTTCCACTCCCTGTACAGAAAACGCAGAAACATCACCTTTGTGAACAGTGGCAAAATGTCTGGTAGCCGCTGAGACATTACGGGACATAAAATGGGGGACATCACTCAGGTGTTTTCGTATACGCACCTTCAGTTCGTTAGTGGTGCAGCCCACGTATTGAAGGTTACATATTTTGCATGTTATGACATAAACAACATGATCTGTTTTACAATTTATATATTGCTTAAGCATGTGTTGTTTATTGTTGGCCACAGATGTGACCTCTTTTGAGATAAGCATATGTCGACAGCAAATGCATTTATTGCTGCCACATTTGTAATTACCGTTTGTTTTGGGCCAGCTAATCGTTTTGGGGAGATTCTCCCTATATAAACTGGGGCTAATTTTTTGCCCTACTGTGGGGGCCTTTTTTGCTACACATCTGATCCCTGTTGAAACTACATTTTTCCATTCTTCATTATAATTCAAAATGTGGAGATGTTTACGTATAATTTTACAAACCTTAAAATAGTCTCTACTATAGTTGGTGATAAAGGTGATGGGTTCTTCTTTTTTAATAGTAGTGTCCTTAGTCATGATATTTTTATTACTATTCTTGTTTTTATTTTTATTTTTATTTTCATGTCCCTTATCATTGATGTCCCACTCAGAATTTTTGTTCTCATTATCTATGTTCTTATTATTATAATTTTTTGGAAAAATAAGGGTTTCTCTATCTTTAGATCTAGCAAAATTAATTCCTCTCTCGATATTAGTTTGGGTGTAGCCCCTCACTTTTAGTCTGGCTGCGATATTTTTTGCTTCTTTTTCAAAGAGCTCTGGGGTGGAGCAATTTCTCTTTGCCCTAATCATTTCTCCCTTAGGGATATTTTTTATGACGTGTGGTGGATGGCAGGAGGAGGCAGAGAGAATGGTATTACCAGCTGTGGATTTTCTATGGGTGTATGTGACCACCCTGCTGGTATCTTTGACACCTTCCAGGCATAAATCCAGAAAAACAATTCTCTCTGGATCGCTGGAAAAAGTGAATTTTATTGATGCAGTGCAATTGTTGAGATATTCTATACAATCAGCTATCCTCTCTGTGTCCCCCTGCCACACCCACAACATATCGTCGATATAACGACCAAACCATTTGAAATCTTCTTTATAGGGATTGTTGTCGGAAAAGAGGAAGTTATTCTCCCACCACGCCATATATATATTTGCTATTGACGGTGAATATTTAGCTCCCATAGGGATTCCTGATTGCTGTAGGTAATATTTTCTGTTGAACATAAAATAATTATGTCTCATCAGAAAATCCAGAACCATCAGGGAGAAATGATTAGGGCAAAGAGAAATTGCTCCACCCCAGAGCTCTTTGAAAAAGAAGCAAAAAATATCGCAGCCAGACTAAAAGTGAGGGGCTACACCCAAACTAATATCGAGAGAGGAATTAATTTTGCTAGATCTAAAGATAGAGAAACCTTTATTTTTCCAAAAAATTATAATAATAAGAACATAGATAATGAGAACAAAAATTCTGAGTGGGACATCAATGATAAGGGACATGAAAATAAAAATAAAAATAAAAACAAGAATAGTAATAAAAATATCATGACTAAGGACACTACTATTAAAAAAGAAGAATCCATCACCTTTATCACCAACTATAGTAGAGACTATTTTAAGGTTTGTAAAATTATACGTAAACATCTCCACATTTTGAATTATAATGAAGAATGGAAAAATGTAGTTTCAACAGGGATCAGATGTGTAGCAAAAAAAGCCCCCACAGTAGGGCAGAAAATTAGCCCCAGTTTATATAGGGAGAATCTCCCCAAAACGATTAGCTGGCCCAAAACAAACGGTAATTACAAATGTGGCAGCAATAAATGCATTTGCTGTCGACATATGCTTATCTCAAAAGAGGTCACATCTGTGGCCAACAATAAACAACACATGCTTAAGCAATATATAAATTGTAAAACAGATCATGTTGTTTATGTCATAACATGCAAAATATGTAACCTTCAATACGTGGGCTGCACCACTAACGAACTGAAGGTGCGTATACGAAAACACCTGAGTGATGTCCCCCATTTTATGTCCCGTAATGTCTCAGCGGCTACCAGACATTTTGCCACTGTTCACAAAGGTGATGTTTCTGCGTTTTCAGTACAGGGAGTGGAAGTAGTTTCCACACCTGTCAGGGGGGGCGATCGCAAACAGAAGCTTCTAAGTAGGGAAACATATTGGATGTTCATTCTAGATACTTGCATACCAAAGGGTCTGAACAGAAAACATGATTTAACTCTGCAATATATGTAGTGCATCAATATGTTTATATGTGGTCTCTGAGCGGTTAATACTGTGAAGTACTGCGTCCCCACCCACATGCTCCAGGGAGGATCCACTAATCCAGGAGCACCTGGGTCTGGGACACAGTCTCCAATTAACTAAAAAGGAGGAGTTACCCATTTGTGTGGTATATAAAGTATTTGTTTTTAGTACACTTTTGTATTGTCTTGAAGAAGGGCTCAATACTACAGCCCGAAACGCGTCACAATCTTGTGTCTCTCCATGTGACATCTTTGTTGGATTGGATTTTATTACAAGCCGAATAAAGAAAACTTTTTATATTCTGAAGCTGGAATCAACTTTTCTCTTTCTTCTTGGACTGTTCAAGTGTGGCTAGGTTCAAGCCACTTCCCTTTCCGTGCTTCAGGCAGGTGACCAGAGGTGAGAGCTGCTAAAATCCTCTCCTTGATTAAGTATAATGCTTCTATTGCTAAGTAACCATGGCAGCCAGGACTTCAGTAGCAGCCTGTTCTGCACATGGGTCCGCACCTGTTCCACAGCCCCAAAAGTGGGGGAAAATAGCAGTGCGTCTTATGGGGTGAATGCTGCATTTTTCCCAATTTTCAATGATACCCCGCGATGCCGCGCAGCGGGTGTATCAGCTGAGAGGGAGGAGGGGCTGTATATAATCGTATCTGTAATTGTAGGCATTGTTAATGTATACAAATTCTGGGTATCAGCGCCTGTATTACGGTACTTACAAGCGATCGGTAGCAGAGAGGAGGGAGGAGGCAGGCCGGGAGGAGGGGAGCTGGCAGAGTGAGTCACTACGTCACGCGCCTGCGCTGCCCACTTTATGAATGAAGCAGGCAGCGTGGGCGCATGACGTAGTGACTCACGCTGCCAGCGCCCGGCCTGCCATTAGGGGGCATCCCTGGGCAGAGACTACCGTCAGGGTCGGATAGGGATAGATTTTGTATCTACCCAGCCTCCTTACATCTGCCACCCCACCCCAGAGATATCGCTTATACCTGCACCGACCCTGTTAACTTATCTATTCCATACATTTTTATTGTTAGGCGAGTGCTATTTTTTCACATTTTGGTTATCAGTAGGTTTGTCCTATTACCCATAATATATAAATAAAGGTAATTTTAGAAGCACGTACATTTCTCTTTTTCACTTATGCTAAGTCGTCCTATAGTTTATAGAAACATAGAAACATAGAATGTGTTGGCAGATAAGAACCATTTGGCCCATCTAGTCTGCCCAATATATCTGAATCCTATTAATAGTCCCTGGCCCTATCTTATATGAAGGATAGCCTTATGCCTATCCCATGCATGCTTAAACTCCTTCACTGTATTTGCAGCTACCACTTCTGCAGGAAGGCTATTCCATGCATCCACTACTCTCTCAGTAAAGTTTGTTAAAGGACCTGGCACAGGACCTATGTCAGGGTCACATGACTGACGACACGCACATCACATGGGTAAGCGCCGTCATATGGTCAAATAAGGTCACAGTATCCAAACTGGCGTCACAAGACCAGTGGCGTACACATCGCCAGACTTGCATTAAAAGGAAAGAAAATGACCGTGCGTTCTAAGCTGGAACACATCGGCCGAACATAGACAAATTAAAACATGCATCAGCGGGAAACAAGCCAGCTATCCACAGAACAAGTCAGTGAACAGCATCAAATATCAATTAGTCAGATAAATATAACATCATAAATAGATATCTAACAAAAAGACTCCGAACTTCTGTATCAAAAAATCTCCATAGCATAAGTTGAAAGTGATAATTATAGTTATTAAAATTACAAACAAACAGTACAAGATATGAGGTTGGATGAAATAAAATAGAAATAAAATATTCATATTCAAAATACAATTAATTAGGGCTCTTTCACACCTGCGTTATTGTCTTCCGGCATAGAGTTCCGTCGTCGGGGCTCTATGCCGGAAGAATCCTGATCAGGATTATCCTAATGCATTCTGAATGGAGAGTAATCCGTTCAGGATGCATCAGGATGTCTTCAGTTCCGGTACGGAACGTTTGTTGGCCGGAGAAAATACCGCAGCATGCTGCGCTTTTTGCTCCGGCCAAAAATCCGGAACACTTGCCGCAAGGCCGGATCCGGAATTAATGCCCATTGAAAGGCATTGATCCGGATCCGGCCTTAAGCTAAACGTCGTTTCGGCGCATTGCCGGAGCCGACATTTAGCTTTTTCAGAGTGGTTACCATGGCTGCCGGGACGCTAAAGTCCTGACAGCCATGGTAAGTGTAGCGGGGAGCGGGGGAGCAGTGTACTTACCGTCCGTGCGGCTCCCGGGGCGCTCCAGAGTGACGTCAGGGCGCCCCAAGCGCATGGATCACGTGATCGCATGGATCACGTGATCGCATGGATCACGTCATCCATGCGCATGGGGCGCTCTGATGTCATTCTGGAGCGCCCCGGGAGCCGCACGGACTGTAAGTATACCGCTCCCCCGCTCCCCGCTCCTACTATGGCAACCAGGACTTTAATAGCGTCCTGGGTGCCATAGTAACACTGAAAGCATTTGGAAGACGGTTCCGTCTTCAAATGCTTTCAGTACACTTGCGTTTTTCCGGATCCGGCAGGCACCTCCGGCAACGGAAGTGCATGCCGGATCCCAACAACGCAAGTGTGAAAGAGGCCTTAATCATCAAATATTGCCAATAAATATAGTGTTACAAATGTACATATTATGAACAAGGAAAAGTGCACAGTGCGCAATGTGATGTGAGGAAAGTGATGGGACAACATGCAGTGAATACCGGTGTTCTGCCAGATTCCTATACCTTGACAGAATGCTATACCCGGAATCAGCTGGAGGAGGGTGTGTGTGGATCTGCATAAGCGCAGATCCACTGGATTCGTAAAAATAATTGCACCGCTGCGGTAGAAGCACCTACTTCATTTGCATGCGCGAAACCGTACACCGCACGTGCGCACTCAGGGGTGAGGCTGAACTGCTCCAGATGATGTGTCCGCACGTGCGCACTCAGGGGTAGGGAGATCTGATGGAACATTTTGCACTGAAAAATCTACCTACCCTGTGCACGTGCGGTCCCTGAGTGCGCACACGCGGTGTACGGTTTCACGCATGCAAATGAAGTAGGTGCTTTTCCCGCAGCTGTGCAATTATTTTTACGAATTACTACGCAATACGCTTGCGCAGATCCACACACACCCTCCTCCAGCTGATTCCGGTGCGGCCGCGTCACTTCCGGGTATAGCATTCTGCCAGGTATAGGAATCTGACAGAATATTACAATACAAGATGCATAATTGTGCATGATACCCCTAAACATTATACAAAAAAGTTAATGAAGGTAAATGGTACATAATACAAGGAGAATAACGAAAACATTTCAATATAATAAACATATAAAATGTAAAACATATCAATTGATACAGACGGTATTATATATACTGTATGTATATATAATGTATTAAAAATATGTATATACAGCTTTTGATATACAACCTTAATATTCTTCATGCATATGTTGGGAACCTTATAGGAGAGGAGAATAGCAAGGGGAAAAAAAACAGGGAACAGATAAAGTCTATTGTGCCGATGCACACACATCCTCCAGAATCCCCCCATCCTCAATGTCATCCAATGGAACTCCATATAGTTGGTAAGTGTCTCATCCGGAAATTATTATACAGTGTAGTTACATCCACAGGTTAATAGATATCACAACAGCCTGGATAGAATAAAAATAATAAAGTAAAGTTGCAACAAAAATACAGTAGTTAAAAACTGTTAAAATGAATAAACATATGCACCAACAGCAGACGAGGGAAATGCCCCCAGGAACAAAGGACGACATAAAGGAGAAGTATATAGTGGGCTCAGCATGCATGTTGGTACTTGCATCCCTAGATCCGATGAAAGCTGTAATGGCACCGGACGGGGTTAAAAGCAGAGTGTGCTTGGCGTGCATGCTGCACCTGCATTCCCTGGACTTTGTGTGGCTGTCATGGCCCATAAACAGGTAGGAACTAGTGTTAGGGACCACTCCATAGAGGCGACCTTGACGTGGTGAGTGGCTTATTACGCTTTGGCTAAAATGTACACCAATGCCTCATCCAGCATAGAGGCAGGACAGAATGCTGGTTGCAGAGTGCTATTGCATTTGTATTTTGCGTTTGTATATGTATTTCGCCATAGCGATGTGCACCTGCATACAGGGTTGTGCTGACTGAATCACCCACATTTTTTCTTTGTGTTATTAGTTAGTCCCAGACGGCAAGGCTTTTGTTTTGTGATTTGTTACTGCAATACTGAAAAATCCTGGGTTCCACTAACCCTCCTGAAATCGGACCCTAAATAAAAGTAACATGAACTTTATATCATCTGTGCCTCCGTGAATGTCCAGAACCGTACGCTGCCCCCCTTGCAGGCTTACAGTAGATATGAATCGTGCCTTCATAGAATCGTCATCTGTTTGTCTTCGACGAGCCTGAAGTAGATGGTCACGTTTGATATTGCTCGCTCTTTTGTAGCCTTGTGTGGTACATTTTTCTGAGTAACCCCTTTCGTGGAATCTCTTGGAGAGATCATAAGCTTGTTTTTCAAATTTCTCTTCTGTAGAGCAGATACGTCTAAGTCGTAAGAATTGTCCATATGGTATACTGTGGATCAAGTTGCGAGGGTGACAGGATCTGGCATGTAATAATGCATTGGTAGATGTCTCTTTCCTGAAGAGGTCAGTAGAGATACGTCCATCATCATCAATGAGAATTTTGACGTCGAGGAAGTCCAGGCTAGATCTTTCAATCCTGTAGGTCAATTTAATGTTTAGATCGTTATTGTTCAAAGACTCCACCAGCTGGCGGAATCCAGCCTGTGAGCCCTGCCACACGATGAAAATATCATCAATGTAGCGGGCCCACATCTGGATGCCCCCGACCAAGGGTGTCTGGCCTGTGAAGAAGATCCTTCTCTCCCACAGCCCCAGGAACAGATTGTCAAAGGACGGCGCACAGGCCGTCCCCATTGCTGTCCCCTGGAGCTGTAGGTAAAAGGTATCCTTAAAAACAAAGTAGTTATGGGTGAGAACGAATTGTAATAATTCTAAAATAAACTCACCCATCGCCTCCTCGACATCAGACATCATCAAGAAAAATCTTGTCGCTCTGGCATCAGGTGCTATAGGAGGAAGTCAAATTTATGGGGAGCCTAGAGTCGCTCTCTCTGATAGATTTTCAGGGGGTGTGGATGACTTTATCCACTTTCGAGAATCATGCAAGCTGTATTTTCAGCTGAGGCCGTCTTCATCTGGTGATGAGAGTCAGAGAGTAGGGATAATCATATCCCTGCTTAAAGGGGACGCGCAGTCCTGGGCCTTTTCTCTGCCGACCGGTTCTCTGGCCCTCCGGTCGGTGGATGAATTATTTAAAGCCTTGGGATTAATTTATGATGACTCAGATCGGGTCTCAATGGCGGAATCTAAGTTGCGTAATTTATTACAAGGTGAACATACTGCTGAGGCGTACTGCATTGAGTTTAGTAGATGGGCTACGGAGTCTGAGTGGAATGACCCCGCGCTACGTAGTCAGTTTTGTCTGGGGTTGTCTGAGAGATTGAAAGACGCCCTCGCTTTTCATGAGTATCCGGACACATTGGAGAATGCTATGTCTTTAGCAGTACGGTTAGATAGACGCATTAGAGAGAGGTGTAAGGTTCCTTCCGCGCGAGGGATCCCTTCTGGGAGTGGTTTCGTCTCACCGGTTCCCCAGGGTAATATGACATGTAATTCTGGAGTAGGGGAGGAACCTATGCAGCTGGGTCAGGTGTCTTTCCGTTCTGGTAATAGGAATTTTAGAAGGTTTGTTATTACTGTGGAGAAAGTGGTCATTTTGTTTATGCTTGTTCTTTTGTTAAACCGCAAGTTGATGATAAAGAACCACAAAGAGGTTTACATAAAGAAAAAAAAAAAACATCCCTGACTCTTGGTAGTGTGAATTGGGTGTCGGAGCAAGCAGTTATGCAATCTCCCTGCAAAACTCGTTTTCTCCTTCCAGCTATGGTGGCGCTAGACTCAGGAAAATACATTTTGAAGTATTCATTGACTGTGGTGCTGGGGTAAACTTAATTGATTTTCTTTTTCTTCAAAATCTGGGCTTAAATACTTGCACTTTAGAAAGAGAGATTCCGGTGTTCGCAATTGATTCTTCCCCTCTTTCTCAAAGGAGTCTCACTCATATTGCTCGTGGTATTCAGTTAAGGGTGGGTGATTCGCATTTTAAGATCATTTCTTGTTTTGTCATGAAGGACTTGCCCGCTCCTATGGTCTTAGGTTTACCGTAGTTGATAAAACATAACCCTACTATAGATTGGCAGGCAAGGCAGATCATTGGTTGGAGTGAATTTTGTTTGGACAATTGTCTTAGTGCATCTATCTCAGGGGTGTCTACTACGGTTCTACCTCAGTATCTCTCAGGTTTTGCGGATGTCTTTTCGGAGGGTGGGGGCTCAGGAGTTGCCTCCTCATCGTGAATATGATTGTCCGGTTAATCTCATCCCAGGGGCAAAGTTGCCAAAGTCTCGGCTATACAATCTTTCTCAACCCGAAAGACTGAACCGCATTATGGTCCATGATCCGTATCCCCTTCCTTTGATTTCTGACCTTTTTGATCAAATTGTTGGAGCCAAGGTGTTCTCCAAGTTAGATTTAAGAGGGACCTATAATCTGATCAGAATCAAGGAGGGGGATGAGTGGGAAACGGCCTTCAACACGCACGAGGGTCACTTCGAGAATCTGGTTATGCCTTTTGGGTTAACTAACGCGCCAGCGGTGTTTCAGCGATTTGTCAATGACATTTTCCATCATTTGGTGGGAAGGTTCATTGTAATTTACTTGGATAACATACTAATTTACTCTCCTGATATTTTTTTTTTTGGATAGTTAGATTCCTTATAGGGCGATATAGGAGAATATAATAGTCTTACTTACTTTCATGCGGCCGATTCTTTATAAAACGAAGTTTTATAATATGTAAATGAGGGCTCTACCAGCAAGTAGGGCGTCTACTTGCTGGTAGCCGCAGCAGAAAACCGCCCCCTCGCCGTGTTGATTGACAGGGCCAGCCGTGATCTCCTCCTCCGGCCGGCCCTGTCAGTATTTAAAAAATCGCGCGCCTCTGGTCATTCGGCGCAGGCGCTCTGAGATGAGGGACTATGTTCTCATCTCGGGCATCTATGCCCCTTTTGATGCAACCCATTATCTTATTGGCCTTGGCAGCAGCTGTCTGACACTGGTTTTTTACAGCTTATTTTGCTGTTTATTAAAATTCATAGGTCCTTTTCCATGTCAGTGCCACCCAGTGTTTTACCATTTAGTATGTACGGGTGACTTGTATTATTCCTTCCCATGTGCATAACCTTACATTTGTCAGTGTTAAACCTCATCCACCACTTCTCTGCCCAAGCCTCCAATCTATCCAGATCCATCTGTAGCAGTATACTGTCCTCTTCCGTGTCAATTACTTTACACAGTTTAGAGTCATCTGCAAAAATTGATATTTTACTGTGCAAGCCTTCTACAAGATCATTATTACATTTATTGAAGATAATAGGGCCCAATACTGACCCCTGAGGTACTCCACTAGTGACAGTGACCCAATCTGAGTGTGTACCGTTAATAACTACCCTGTTTTCTATCACTGAGCCAGTTACTTACCCACATACAGACATTTTCTCCCAGTCTAAGCATTCTCTTTTTTTATACTAACCTTTTATGCGGTACAGTGTCAAATGCTTTGGAGAAGTCCAGATATATACGACATCCATTGATTCGCCACTGTCAAGTCTAGATTAGAACTTACCTCCTGATAGAAACTGATTAAATTAGTTTGACATGACCGATCCCTTATAAAGCCAAGCTTATATGGCGTTATTTGCTTATTTTCATTGAGGTACTCCAAGATAGCATCTCTTAGAAAACCTTCAAACAGTTTACGCAAGACAGATGTTAAACTTACTGGCCAATAGTTTCCGGGCTCTGTTTTTGGACCCTTTTTGAATATTGGCACCACATTTGCTATGCGTCAATCCTGTGGAACACTCCCTGTCGCTATAGAGTCCTTAAATATCAGAAATAAGGGTCTGGCTATGACATTACTTAATTGTCTTATCATACGGGGGTGTATGCCATCTGGTCCTGGCGATTTGTCTATTTTGATCTTTTTAAGACGCCGCTGTACTTCTTCCTGGGTCAGACTGGGCACTTTTAATTGGGAATTAACTTTTACATTCTGCATTTCATCTGACAATTTATTTTCTTCAGTGAATACCGTGGAGAAAAAAATATTGCCTGAACATAAGGAGAAACCTCTATGGAGACCCCCAAGTTAACATGAAGGCTCTCTGACAGAATGGAACGGGGGGAACCTTACTAGGATGAGGTCCAAGTATGTAACTCTCCCGGATCAGAGAATTGTCTTGACTGTGGCAAATACCTTTAGAAGGACAGCAGAGGCAGATGTTAGGTCGAAGGGAAACCCGAAGAAAACTACTAGAGTAGAGAACTTTCCCCACAGAAAGGAAGCACAAACTCTCACAAGCTGGAAATGGATGAGGTACAACAGGATGAGGTGGCAAAGTGTTTTTTTGGGGGGAGTAATATTCCTCAGGAAAAACTTCCCAGTTGAAGACTGGAGAAGAGGAATGGACATAGAAACAAGAAAGAGGCATGAAATACTGTGCATTCTGTAGCCCAAAAGGCTAGAACTATGCCCCATAGGCCTGGAACTGTACATCATAGTCAATTCAGTCAAGTTCAGAAATAACATTGTCAGGTCTAGGACCCAGGTGGAGAAATACGCACCTGGGAACTTCCAATCAATGAGAGGACTTGGTGAGGCCTTGGTGGATAGTTAGAAATGTCTGATCGACCCAAAGTTGGACAACTGCCAGACTGAACAGAATGGTTAAGAATTAACAAGAGTACAGCATCCCAGTCCACAAACAGGATAACTGTGCCTCAGGTAATAAGATATTACCCTGACAAAAGTGGGCACCACTGCAGAACCTCATAGATGAAAGGCATCAAATGGGGACCCACGTGGACAGAAGAGCCGGTCCTGACATCTTATTATGCAGCTTTTGCAAGAAGGGCCTTTACTTTAAAAGGCATCTGTCAGCAGATTTGTACCAATGAAACTGGCTGACATGTTGCATGTGCACTTGTCAGCTGAAGACAAACCTTTACTTATTCATTTGGTGCCCTTGTGTACTACTGGATCTCCCCATGTTCAGTCCTGATAGCCAGTCTCGAAAGATGCCATCCAGGCAGCCACCTGCTCCCGTTTCAGTCTTCTGAGCCAGTCTGAACACAATCTGTGTCTCTGGATGTTTCTCCCTTCTGACTGCTCCCCCTTCTAGGAGTCTGTCCACTGCACCATTTAAGGGTATCGGTCAGCTGATTTGTACCTATAAAACTGGCTGACCTGCTGCATGTGCGCTTGGCAGCTGAAGATTGTGCCCAGACTTGCTCAGTAGACTAAAACGGGAGCAGGTAGCTGCCTGGATGGCATCTTTCGAGCCTGACTCTCAGGACTGAACATGTGGAGATCCAGTAGTACACAATGGCACCAAATGAATAAGTAAAGGTTTGTTTAGCTGCTAAGTGTCTACATATGAAGTAACAGCCAAGTATGCCATCTGGTAAAAAAGGATATTCTGCAACAGCACAATTACTATATGTGTATATTACTAAATATTATGGTACCTGTATAACCACAGACAATAGAGTATCCCATAAGCAACATATAGCAGCACCCACAGTGCTCTTCTAATACTACCAAGTCAGAAAAACACGTCCAATCACATTATACTTCAAAAACATTTTCACAAATAGAAACAGACAAATTACTTGCAGAAGTGATGTCCGTGTTTGCTTGTAAGGATTTCTATAAATGGAATACTGCAGGAGAATAATGTGAGCACTAACCTGAACCACTACTGCTTTTCGAGGTGAAAGATCTAAAGAGGTGTTCCCAATTGGCGAAGATGTTCCAATTAGTCCAACACATGCAGTTACAAAAGATATGCACAAAGACAACAAAGTCTACTTCCACTAGTTCAAATCTGAATCCGGTGGATATAGATGGCTGGGTGACATCACCATTGCTGCTATGGAGGCCAGAAAGGGACATTTCAATCTGATGCATTTCAGATAAATGCATTTTCCTTCCTCGGGGGTGCTGATTCATTCCGCTCTTTCCCCTCCCCCTGGTCTGCAAAGGGAGTGAATTACAAGTGCTGCCCTGAGTGACATGTCTGACTGCTGGGATACTCAGCAGCATGTTGTATGTGTAGGACTACAAGTCCCAGCTGTACAATGACACTGCTGATACACACAGGATCTTCTCCCTACCTGTTCTTGTGCAATGCTCTGCAGAACTCCTCTAGTCTGTCAGCTCCTGTGCCCAGCATTTGTCTCCTCACTGCCGGCAGCTATTCAGTAAAGCCTCTAGCCCTGAGTCTGTGTGACTGAAGGTGTTAATCTTTCCTGAATAATCCAGTGGGAGGGAGACACAGGGCTGACGGCAGCAGCCAGCAGGGGTGTGTGGCCAGCACTGTGACATCTCGTGTACAGACTCATATCTGCTCTCTCAGGCTTGTGTACGAAACATCATCAGAGCAAGGAGAGACGTTGACATCACAGGTCATGTGACCCTCAGTGAAATCTGAGAAAGCAGCAACTGGAGATGCAGTAAGTGCATGGTAAAGCCTTTACATTTGATTAGTTAGAAACATACAAAGAACAAAAAAACTACCGGTAACTCGGAAAACCCCTTTAAAGAGGACCTTTCATCTGTTTAGCCCTAGTCTAATTAGGGTCTTACATTATAGGGCGGCCCCCACTGATGCCATCGCACTTTATTTTTTTCCAAAGACCCGATGTTGTCCCCCGTTGCCTTATATTCTAATTAGCCGACTTGGTTATACTAGGCGGAGACTGGAGCGGTTCTCTTCTCCCTGGCTATGAGTGCATCCAATCAGCGCGCACCGCTCATAGCCAGGGAGAAACTCATTCTCCCTGGCTATGAGCGGTGCGCTCTGATTGTATGCGCTCACAGCCAGGGAGAAGAGAACCGCTCCAGTCTCTGCTTGGTATAACCAAGTCGGCTAATTAGAATAAAAGGCGCCGAAATCAACGGGGGAAAACAGCGGACGGGTCTTTGAGGAAAAAAATAAAGTGCGATGACATCAGTGGGGGCCACCCTATAATGCAAGACCATAATTAGACTAGGGTTAAACAGATGAAAGGTCTTCTTTAAGAAGCTTTTAGCTGTTCATTCAATGGGAGCTACCATGTTTGCTTAGACCAAATTTAGCACCTTTAACCGGGGGGGAGATCCTCTGTTTTTCATATGGGAACAGCCATATTTGGTAGGAGTATTGTGTGAAGCTATGAAGTTCTATTTCACATTTTAGCCCCTTTGGCATACGGGCATCAAAGTTAAAATCCACCCAGTTTCTACACAGGACATCTTATTAATAAAGTCACCCTTCCGGTAGCTTAGAATAATCTTTTCTACTCCAACAATTTCCTTTTGTTTTTATTTATAGCCACTAGATCAAGGATCAGCAACCTCTGGCACTCAAGTTGTTCAGAAACTACAACTCCCATAATGCTTCCTTCACTTCTATAGGAGATAAAAAGCACCAAACGAGTTTGCATGTTGGGAGTTTGTAGTTTCACAGCAGCTGGAGTGCCAAAGTTTTCTGATAAGTGTCCCTTTAAATCATTTTTATTAACCCCTTAGTGACCACTAATATGCCTTTTTACTGATGTAAACAAAGGGGTTTTTAACCCTTTCAGGACCAAGCCATTTTTCACCTTAAGGACCAGGCTATTTTTTGCAAATCTGACCAGTGTCAGTTTATGTGTGAATAACTTTAAAACACTTTTACTTATCCAGGCCGTTCTGAGATTGTTTTTTCGTCACATATTGTACTTCATGACACTGGTAAAATGGAGTTTTACCAGTGTCATGAATAAATACCAAATTTACCAAAAATTGAGAAAAATTAGAAAATTTCAAAGTTTCAATTTCTCTACTTCTATAATACATAGTAATACCTCCAAAAATAGTTATTACTTTACATTCCCCATATGTCTACTTCATGTTTGGATCATTTTGGGAATGACATTTTATTTTTTGGGAACGTTACAAGGCTTAGAAGTTTAGAAGCATTTTTCAGAAAATTTCCAAAACCCATTTTTTAAGGACCAGTTCAGGTCTGAAGTCACTTTGTGAGGCTTACATAATTGAAACCACCCAAAAATGACCCCATTTTGGAAACTAAACCCCTCAAGGTATTCAAAACTGATTTTACAAACTTTGTTAACCCTTTAGGTGTTCCACAAGAGTTATTGGCAAATGGAGATGAAATTTCAGAATTTAATTTTTTTTGCAAATTTTCAATTTTAATAATTTTTTTCCAGTAACAAAGCAAGGGTTAACAGCCAAACAAAACTCATTATTTATGGCCCTGATTCTGTAGTTTACAGAAACACCCCATATGTGGTCGTAAACTGCTGTACGGACACACGGCAGGGCGCAGAAAGAAAGGAATACCATACGGTTTTTGGAAGGCACATTTTGCAGGACTGATTTTTTTGACACCATGTCGCATTTGAAGCCCCCCTGATGCACCCCTAGAGTAGAAACTCCAAAAAAGTGACCACATCTAAGAAACTACACCCCTCAAGGTATTCAAAACAGATTTTACAAACGTTGTTAACCCTTTAGGTGTTCCACATAAATTAATGGAATATAGAGATACAATTTCGAAATTTCACTTTTTTGGCAGATTTTCCATTTTAATATTTTTTTTCCAGTTACAAAGCAAGGGTTAACAGCCAAACAAAACTCATTATTTATGGCCCTGGTTCTTTAGTTTACAGAAACACCCCATATGTGGTTGCAAACTGCTGTACGGGCACACGGCAGGGCGCAGAAGGAAAGGAATGCCATACGGTTTTTGGAAGGCAGATTTTGCTGGACTGTTTTTTTTTGACACCATGTCCAATTTGAAGCCCCCCTGATGCACCCCTAGAGTAGACACTCCATAAAAGTGACCCCATCTAAGAAACTACACCCCTCAAGGTATTCAAAACTGATTTTACAAACGTTGTTAACCCTTTAGGTGTTCCACAAGAATTAATGGCAAATAGAGATACAATTTCAAATTTTCACTTTTTTGGCAGATTTTCCATTTTAATATTTTTTTTACAGTTACAAAGCAAGGGTTAACAGCCAAACAAAACTCATTATTTATAGCCCTGATTCTGTGGTTTACAGAAACACCCCATATGTGGTCGCAAACTGCTGTACGGGCACACGGCAGGGCGCAGAAGGAAAGGTGCGCCATATGGTTTCTGGAAGGCAGATTTTGCTGGATTGGTTTTTAGACACCATGTCCCATTTGAAGCCCCCTGATGCACCCCTAGGTTAGAAACTCCAAAAAAGTGGCCCCATTTTGGAAACTACGGGATAAGGTGGCAGGCAGTTTTGGTCGAACTATTTTAGGGTACATATGATTTTTGGTTGCACTATATTACACTTTTTGTGAGGCAAAGTAACAAAAAATAGAAATTCTGAAATTTCATCTCCATTTGCCATTAACTCTTGTGGAACACTTAAAGGGTTAACAAAGTTTGTAAAATCAATTTTGAATACCTTGAGGGGTGTATTTTCCAAAATGGGGTCACTTTTTGGAGTTTCTACTCTAGGGGTGCATCAGGGGGGGCTTCAAATGGGACATGTTGACAAAAAACCAGTCCAGCAAAAACTGCCTTCCAAAAACCATATGGCATTCCTTTCCTTCTGCGCCCTGTCGCGTGGCCATACAGCAGTTTATGACCACATATGTGGTATTTCTATAAACTACAGAATCAGGGCAATAAATATTGAGTTTTGTTTGGCTGTTAACCCTTGCTTTGTTACGGGAAAAAATGGATTAAAATGGAAAATGGATTAAAATGGAAAAAAATTGCTGTTTTGGCACCGTTTTTATTTTTTATTATTTACAACGTTCATCTGACAGGTTAGATCATGTGCTATTTTTATAGAGCAGGTTCTTACGGACGTGGCAATACCTAATATGGGTACTTTTTTTTATTTATTTAGGTTTTACACAATAATATAATTTTTGAAACAAAAAAAAAATCATGTTTTAGTGTCTCCATAGTCTGAGAGCCATAGTTTTTTCAGTTTTTATGCGATTGTCTCAGGTTGGGTATAATTTTTGCGGGATGAGATGACGGTTAGATTGGTACTATTTTGGGGTGCATATGACTTTTTGATCGCTTGCTATTACACTTTTTGTGATGTAAGGTAACAAAAAAATAGCTTTTTTGACACCGATTTTTTTTTATTTTTTACGTTGTTCACCTGAGGGGTTAGGTCATGTGGTATTTTTATAGAGCAGGTTCTTACGGACGTGGCAATACCTAATATGTCTACCTTTTCTTAATTTATCTAGGTTTTACACAATAATATCATTTTTGATACAAAAAAAAATCATGTTTTAGTGTCTCCATAGTCTGAGAGCCATAGTTTTTTCAGTTTTTAGGTGATTGTATCATGTAGGGCTCATTTTTTGCGGGATGAGGTGATGGTTTGATTGGTACTATTTTGGCGTACATGCGACTTTTTTGATCACTTTTATTACCTTTTTTGGGAAGTAAGGTGGGCAAAATTTCTATTTCCTCATAGTTTTTATTTTTTTATTTTTATGGCGTTCACCGTGCGGGGAAAGTAACATGACTGTTTTATAGATCAGGTCGTTATGGACGCGGCGATACCTAATATGTGTAGTGTATTTTATTTTTAAAATTTTTATTTAGTGATAAATGTGTTTTTTTTTTATCTTTACTTTTTTCACTTTTTTTTTTAAAAAAATTTGACCCAGACCCACTTGGTTCTTGAAGATCCAGTGGGTCTGATGTCTGTATAATACAGTACAGTACATATATAGTGTATTGTACTGTATTTTACTTACACTTTGTCTGAACAGATCTATGCCTTTAGCACAGATCTGTTCAGCACCATGGACAGCAGGATGCCTGAGAAGGCATCCTGTTGCCATGGGAACCTTCCGCGTCTGCTACAACTGCGCACACGGGGAAGGAGGGAAGCTGTCTGGGGGCTCCCTCCCTCTCCCATCGGGGGGCTGCAAAGGTACAGCAGCCCTCCGATGGGAGAGGGAGGGAGCTCCCTGACTGTTAACCTTTTCCATACAGCGGTCCGTACGGACCCGGTATGGAAAGGGTTAAACGGCTGACATCGCAGAACAGATGTCAGCCGTTTATACCAGAGTGTCAGCAATGTGCTGACACTCTGGTATACCCACTGGCCACCAACGATTATTCAAGAGGAGGCGGGCGGGGGATCTTGATCCCGCCTGCCGCACCGCCCACCTCCCGCACCGCCTGTAACACCCCCTGACTAGGCCCTTGGGGGGTAAAGTACAAGACCTGGAGCACTCTGTAAATCAGTGGGAGCAGAAATGTGATGATTTGGGGAACAGAGCCAGACAAAATAACGTCCGAATCCTGGGTCTCCCGGAAAAAGCAGAGGATCGGGACCCTGCCACTTTTCTCGAGCTGTGGTTCGAAGCACAATTCCCAGAAGCGCCATTCTCCACTGCATACGCCATAGAAAGAGCGCACACGGTTCCCGCCAAATCCCCTCCTCCTGGAGCTCCACCAAGGCCTCTCCTTACGAGATTATTAAATTGGAAAGACAGGGATCTCATTCTCAGCCAAGCGAGGAATAAGCAAGTAATCAAGCATGAAAATACGACTATTTCCTTATTCCCGGATTTCTCAGCCGATCTACAAAAGAAGAGAGCCACATTTGTCTCAGTTAAACGGCGCCTCCGGGACCTGAATCTGCAGTACTCCATGGCATATCCAGAGCGCCTACGAGTAGTTGGCAGCGAGAAAACCATTTTCTTCACTGACCCCAAAGAAGCGGAAGATTGGGTCTCCAGAAAATCGGGACGTTCAGGACCACACTGATGTATTGGAAGCGTATATCGCGCAAGTATTCCTGTTGTTCGGTGATCTTTCGATCTTCATAATACCCACCTGTCATTATGCCTTCAGATGCGGGACTTGATGATCCGTGTAATCCTCTGTTAGCTGCCTTGGTTGCAGATCTCCCTCGTTCGGGTGGTATGTTATTTTTCTTATGCACACTATGTCACTATCTGTAGGAGGATATCCTATAAGAACAGGGATAAATCGAAAATGGCCTCCATGAAGGTTTTGTCGTGGAGTGTAAGGGGATTGGGGGATCCCAAGAAAAGGATAGCGGTATTTTCACACATTAGCTCCTTTAACCCACTCATTACTGGCCTGCAAGAAACTCACCTGATGCCAGAGACCTGGTGTAGACTTAAAAAACTCTGGGTTCAATACTTAGCTAATGCATATGGAAGCTCACACTCCAGAGGGGTCGCTATATTGGTCCATAGAAGCCTTAGGTGGGAGGTGCATCACTCGGTTATGGATATGGAGGGGCAATATATTTTCTTATATGTGTATATTAACTGTGTCCCTTACGTGGTGATTAATGTGTATAATCCGCCGCCTGCCACTACCTCTCTACTGCAGACTGTGATAGGATTTGTGGTACAATATCCCAATGTTAGACTGCTCTGTACTGGCGACTTTAATCTGAGAAAATATAAGAATAAAGAAGGTGGTCCCTAAAGGGAGAAGGTGCGGAAGCACTCTCCCGGGATGTACTGCTCTGTGACGAGAGAATGTAAGAAAAAATAATAAGGGGCAGTAACGTGTTAAAACCTAGAGTTTATTAGGACAATTAAGATCCCAAACAGGGAGGAGAAACCCCTACCAGACAAACGAAACAAACAACGATGCGGGACCCACGTAAGTAAGTCACCTATAGGTCAAGTCCACTATCAAACAATATAAGGAAGTGGAACCGACTAACAAACAGACACTGTATTGAGTCTACAGCAGTGTGCCATAGATCTGTAAATATGCCAAAAAGGCGAGAAAAAGGGTAGATCTTACCGGTGGTACATATCAGGACCTGGTAGTCCAATACACAGGAGGTGGAGGAGATTCTCGTGCTTGAAAACGTCCTCTAGTCGGTTGCACCTTGGTGCCAAAGGGCTACAGGGAAAATCTATCCCTGTTGATGCCCTACTTGGCCTATGAATCCCTAAGGTAACCTCCTAACACAGGGTCCTCTCCCCGCAAGGGGTGGCCCCGTCCGGAACCTGACCCTAATAAATGAACCCTAAATAGCCCTGTGGGGACAAGGGAATTGGCCCTATTAGTGATGAGAGCTACCAGGGTATGGGGAACTAGTATGATAGATATATTCAAAGTCCCTACGCATTTCGTTTTTTGGAATACAGGGAGTGCAGAATTATTAGGCAAGTTGTATTTTTGAGGATTAATTTTATTATTGAACAACAACCATGTTCTCAATGAACCCAAAAAACTCATTAATATCAAAGCTGAATATTTTTGGAAGTAGTTTTTAGTTTGTTTTTAGTTTTAGCTATTTTAGGGGGATATCTGTGTGTGCAGGTGACTATTACTGTGCATAATTATTAGGCAACTTAACAAAAAACAAATATATACCCATTTCAATTATTTATTTTTACCAGTGAAACCAATATAACATCTCAACATTCACAAATATACATTTCTGACATTCAAAAACAAAACAAAAACAAATCAGTGACCAATATAGCCACCTTTCTTTGCAAGGACACTCAAAAGCCTGCCATCCATGGATTCTGTCAGTGTTTTGATCTGTTCACCATCAACATTGCGTGCAGCAGCAACCACAGCCTCCCAGACACTGTTCAGAGAGGTGTACTGTTTTCCCTCCTTGTAAATCTCACATTTGATGATGGACCACAGGTTCTCAACGGGGTTCAGATCAGGTGAACAAGGAGGCCATGTCATTAGATTTTCTTCTTTTATACCCTTTCTTGCCAGCCACGCTGTGGAGTACTTGGACGCGTGTGATGGAGCATTGTCCTGCATGAAAATCATGTTTTTCTTGAAGGATGCAGACTTCTTCCTGTACCACTGCTTGAAGAAGATGTCTTCCAGAAACTGGCAGTAGGACTGGGAGTTGAGCTTGACTCCATTCTCAACCCGAAAAGGCCCCACAAGCTCATCTTTGATGATACCAGCCCAAAACAGTACTCCACCTCCACCTTGCTGGCGTCTGAGTCGGACTGGAGCTCTCTGCCCTTTACCAATCCAGCCACGGGCCCATCCATCTGGCCCATCAAGACTCACTCTCATTTCATCAGTCCATAAAACCTTAGAAAAATCAGTCTTGAGATATTTCTTGGCCCAGTCTTGACATTTCAGCTTGTGTGTCTTGTTCAGTGGTGGTCGTCTTTCAGCCTTTCTTACCTTGGCCATGTCTCTGAGTATTGCACACCTTGTGCTTTTGGGCACTCCAGTGATGTTGCAGCTCTGAAATATGGCCAAACTGGTGGCAAGTGGCATCTTGGCAGCTGCATGCTTGACTTTTCTCAGTTCATGGGTAGTTATTTTGCGCCTTGGTTTTTCCACACGCTTCTTGCGACCCTGTTGACTATTTTGAATGAAACGCTTGATTGTTCGATGATCACGCTTCAGAAGCTTTGCAATTTTAAGAGTGCTGCATCCCTCTGCAAGATATCTCACTATTTTTGACTTTTATGAGCCTGTCAAGTCCTTCTTTTGACCCATTTTGCCAAAGGAAAGGAAGTTGCCTAATAATTATGCACACCTAATATAGGGTGTTGATGTCATTAGACCACACCCCTTCTCATTACAGAGATGCACATCACCTAATATGCTTAATTGGTAGTAGGCTTTCGAGCCTATACAGCTTGGAGTAAGACAACATGCATAAAGAGGATGATGTGGTCAAAATACTCATTTGCCTAATAATTCTGCACGCAGTGTATATCAGACTTTAAAGGGAAAGGGTACCTCCACTTCAAAAAGGACCCCCTAACTCGTCAGGGGACAGGGGTCATAAGTAGAGGAAATATCTCCGCTCCTAACACAGTTGGATAGTTATCTCAGATGGAGGGAGGGGGGAGGGGAAAAACCATAAAGGTTGCGCAGACCTAGATGGACCAGTGTGGTCCAAATCAGCCCAGATACTGTTTATGTCATGGAGTGTGTGTGGCCTCTACCATGAAGAGCAGCAGTACAGTTTGGCGTGCCGCCTATCTATCGGCGTCTTTAATCTGGTAATGCACAATGATTTGGAAAGATTCCGCGGGGATTCTGGTAGGAATAGTGGCTCTCCTTCCGACACTGTTCTGTTGAGAATTGCTGCGGAGATGGGGTGGTTGGATTTGTGGCGGATCAGACATCCACTTTTACAGGAATTAAATACTCATGCTTCACTCCTTCCAGGGGAGCTCTTTCCAGGATTGATTACATTTTAGAGAATGCCTTAGTATACACCGATCTTGATGATGTGAGATATGGGCCTCAGGGTCCCTAGGACCATGCCCCGGTATTGGTAGAGCTAAAACTCCCCGATGTTGTTAGACAGGGAAGAAAGATGCAAATACTCCCTTTCTGGTTATCTCTTTTCACCACTACTGACAGGGTTCCTGATCAGCTGATGATGTTTCTGGAGGTGCAGGATGTTGAGACGGATGGTTTATTGCTATGGGAAACGATGAAGGTGTATCTGAGAGGTTGCCTTAAATCGTTAATATCCTTCATCAAGAAAGATACGCAGCGCAAAGAGGTGGAACTACACACTAGATGCAAAGAGGCAGAAAATGCTTTCACAACTTCCCTGACTGAGAACAGGCTAGAATGGCTAAATGGAGGCAGATTATACATGTTACACTTGTTTTTTCTCAAGGCCCCACGCCCAGACGGCATTCCGAAGTTTACTCCAGATATGTTGACATACTAGGCCTGCAACTTCACAAATTATATTTGACTGCCCATGTAGTGTCCCACTAGGTAAATGTGGGCACTACACAAGGGTCAATTGGGCCACGTTGTTCTCCACCTCCTGTGGAACAGTGGCATTGTATTTTACATCACATTTTAATGTGTATTGCTATGCTTTTATGTGCATATTTCCCCTGTTATCAGTGTATCAGGCCTGTTAGGGTGCAGTTCCACCTCCAAGACTGTAGAGGGAGCTAGGTAACCCCTAATATATATAGTCAGGTCCTGTTCAGGGGAGAGGTCTGCGTGTAGAGTCAGAAGCAAGAAGACACTTTTAGCCAGAGAGGAGCTTAGGTGCAGGCTCTGACATGCAGCTAGACAGCCCAGGCTTCTAATTGTTACCAGGGGAAGAGTTACCTCCTGAGAAACCTGCAGTTCCTACAAAGTACAGCACAGAGCAGAGCAGAAGTTTTTCCAGCCAAACAATAGAGCTGAAGGGCAGAAGGATAAAGACAAAGCAAGGAGATATATACCTGAGGAAGTTTCTTTACCAAGGATAAAGCCACCAATAGGGCATAGGGGCCTTGGGATCAAGACAGACAGGATTTCTGAGGAAAAGCTGCAGCCTGATCTGTGAGTGTGTTTAACCCTCTGAGTATCTTGCAAGAACATTGTGCCTGCCATTTATAAAAGCCTGCTTGTGATTTGCTACTGCCATATGGAACTTTGCTAAAAAAAAACTGTATATAGTTAACTGTTCCAGTAAAGAAAGTTTTGGTTCACTGCAAACTGTGTTCGTCAATTCCTACTACTATAAATCAGTGTGCCACCGTTACCGTCACTGGCGTCACGAACTTAAAGGGATCTTGCCACCAGCACATTAAACCTGCAACACCCAGGGCACCTCACCTACCACCAGCCTGGTCCCTATATACAGAGAGTGCCCCAGAGGACTACTGTGCCAGCCTCTCCATCACTGCTGTACGCCTGCCCAGGGTCATCCTATAAACTGTGAGTAACCAAGAGCAACCCTCGTTTGCCTAAGTAACCGTGACCTCACTATCGCAATACCCTGCAGGGCTGTGTACTGCACCCATACACGTGGGTGTTTACAGGACTCTATGTATTATGCCACAATTGTGGTTATACTAAAGCCCGATAAAGACCCGTTGGAGTGCAGATCATACCACCCTAGCTCTCTTTTGAATCTAGATTATAAAATACTTACTAGAGTTCTGGCAACTTGCCTTAACAGAGTGGTCACTTCAGTGGTGCATAGGGACCAGTCAGGTTGCATGCCGGGCAGATAAACCTCTGATAACATCAGGAGGGCGCAGGTGATTGAACAGATAGGGGCGGCTGAGGGTAATCACTGGGCTCTGGCCTCCTTGGACACTGCTAAAGCCTTTGATTCGATAGAGTGGACATTTCTGCTTACTGTATTGAAGAGCTTTGGCCCAAAATTCATCAGATGGGTCGAGATATTATACAAACGACCGAGAGCCAATATATTAATAAATGGCCATCATTCTGATTCTTTCCCACTGAATAGAGGTACGAGACAGGGGTGCCCTTTATCGCCTCTGCTTTTCGCGGTCGTGGTGGAGCACCTAACTCTTAGAATTAGGCAGGATCAGATATACACAGGTATCTCCATGGGATGCAGGGAGGATAAAATTAGGCTTCATGCGGACGATTTGCTTTTGTTTATGACCAACCCCGTGGTCGCGCTCCCTAGAGCAATCAAGATTATCGAGCAGTTTGGCAGATTCTCGGGGTTGCACATAAATTGGACCAAATCCGCTATTATGCCTCTATGGAACTACACATGGCCGTCTCCCTACCATATTCTGCCAGTAGTAGATCGTTTCAAGTATCTAGGAATAATAATTACTAGAAATGCGCAACCGTCATACACTTTGAACATTGAACCACTGGAGGCCCTCTTTGCAAAAAATTCAAAACATGGAAATCCCTCCCCCTTTCCATCATGGGTAGATTGATTTTAGTTAAAATGATATTACTACCTAAGGGCCTATATCTCCTAGCTCATGCTTGCGCACCTATATCTAAAGGGTTCTTTGATCGTGTCCACGCCATGATTGCCTCATTTGTGTGGGGAAAGGCTAGAAGGAAACTTTCCTTAGCTGTACTTCAAAGGCCCAAAATGCAGGGGGGTGCTTCTCTACCAGACTTTTTCCTCTATTTCTTGGCTGGTCAACTGAAATTCCTAAGACCTTGGGCGTTGTCAGTTGAATTAATGCTGAATACTTCCTGCAAGTATACTTACATTTGAGCACTCTGGCCAGTCCTGGAGAATTCACACTGCCCTCGAGGTCGCCTGCTGCCCCTCCACAGGTTAGCACATCAAGTGTGGCAGGCTTCTAAATTACATTCATATAAGGATCTGCCCGATGTCATCCCGTTGTGGGATAACCCCATGCTTTCTCATCTAAAATCGATGGAAGGGGCTGACATGTGGAGGCTTCATGGAGTCTGCACACTGGAAGACCTGTATGAGGGTGGGCACTTGCGTTCCTTCTCGCAGATCCAGGACAAATTTGGAGTGCTCCGCAATATGTTTTAGATACCTGCAATTGAGGCATGCCCTACAGGCCCAGCTCAGAGAGGTAGGGAGGGATAACTCGAAATATCCCTTGATTGGAGTGTTGAGATCGCAGGGTCCGAGGGATCATTTCTGTAAGGTACACACACTTGCTTTGCAATCGCATGACAATGAACCCTCTTGACATTGAGAATAGGTGGACGTTGTCCATACCCACTCTGACAGAAGATGATTGGAATGAGGCGCTTCTGACTCCGACCAGGGTTTCACCCTCTATTAATAATAGAATGATTCAGTTGTTCATACTACACAAGAGTTACCTCACTCCAACCAGGTTACATAAGATGGGAAGAAGTCCTCATAATAGGTGCCACAGATGCTCAACAGATAATGCAGACTTTTGGCACATGTTTTGGGAATGCAGCTATATCCGTCGTTTCTGGACTCTGGTCCTTGGGGTGCTGTCTACTATGGTCCCTGCCATGGTTCCTCTCTGTCCCAAACTGTGTCTATTGGGTGTCCTGGATGAGGAGTCGTGGTCCCATTATAATAAATATTTCTGGGGGAAACTTTATTCCTAGCTAGGAAGGCTATTGCGCTTCGGTGGATAGGAGACAGACCACCATCTCTAGGTTAGTGGAAGTCCTTAGTTAACCACGCAGTATCCATGGAAAACATTGTCTTCAAGCACAGGAAGTGCCCGCAAAAATTTCAAAAGGTCTGGGATGAGTGGTGTTCCTCCTCGTTAACCTTGCAAAACTCCTACATGTATTCAGTGGTCGATAATCTAAGCTTGGGTTAAATGTGCTGAGCCTCTTATAGCTTGAAACTCATTGTACCTACTTCCAGTCCTCTTCTATATGGTCTATTGTAATCCAATCTGTATGCCCTGTATCTTACCTTATGTTTAAATCATGTCATGCTATTCCCCTGCGTGGGAAACCCCTGTGCATTTCCTTACTTGATTCACACCTAGAATGTTAATCTTTAATAAAACGAGTTTAAAAAATATATATATTTGCGTCGTCACTAAGGGGTTATAGAATAAGTGAACATCTTTGAAACACTGAAAATGCCTATGAGGGCACCTATTCTCTAGGCTGTACAAGTAAAAAAAAATATATATATATAAAAATCTTCACCTGCCACAGGTGCCTTAGGACCTGTGCCAAGCTACCATCTCTTCTGCTTTTGGTCTCCCCTAGACTGTGACAAACATCTGTGCTGCCAGTAAATAGATGCCCTCGGTAATGCCAGCAATCTCATAGATTAATCGGCAGGGGTGATGTGTATGTAGACCGCACATTACAAATCCATTCCAGCTCAGAAAAGAACAGAGAAGGGAGCTCGACTCTTGACCCTGGAGTGCCTGTGTGATTTATTTTTATTTTTGCATTCTGCCCAGCTGTGTCCACAGGAGAACCCCTTTAAGTCCTTACATGGTATCCTATGTGTCCAGGTGTGCTTGCAGCATCTACCCTATTTGTGAGGTTCTTGCAAGGAAGGGTATATGTTGCTTTAACCCCTTGGCACCCCCTCTGTACTTTAAAGATGGCGCTCGCTCACAATTGCAGCGGGCACCATAGTTGCCAGGATTCTGCTGTTTCAAACAAGAGATCTGGGGGCGAATGACCATGGCATCTGAGGGGTGCAGCAGAATCGTGAGCCTGTAACACAATTCCTGGCTGAGACCGGGAGGAGCTTTATGATCCCAGTGATAGTGCAGCGTGAGTCAATACCCATCACTAGTATATCCCAATACAGGCCAGCAGGTGGCAGCAAATTACGTGTTCTGTGATGGATAAATACCCATCACATTACATTGCCAATTGTATTGAGTGATAAAAAAACGAAACAAAAAAAAAAAAACACATTCAAACCACCCCCTCTTTCCCACAATATAATCTGGTATCGCTGCCTCCAAGTGTATTGGGGGGGCTGCTTCCATTTACAATTCCCATTCCAGAATCTATGTTTTCATGTAGGGCTCCTAAATGCTACAAAGAAACGAGTAGAGCCAGTACAGGTTAGCGACAGGGAGTGTTATGTTAACCCTTGACTGATTGTTGAATGGATTCCAGCTGCAATAATACACAGCAAGAGTGGAGCGTTTGCGGGCTGAGGATCACATTATCAAAAAAAGGGTTATGGGTTAGTCAGGGAGAAAAAAAAATTACTTAAAAAATTATAATCTTTAAATAAAAAAAAAATAATATATATATATATATATATATAAAATCCCAAATACTGCAGCAGCACAGTCAGACGTTGTGCACTGGGTGCAATTCCTCACAGAGGCCGGCCCCTCCTCCAAGATATATACTTTACAAATGACGAGGCAGCACTTCCAGCTTTAAGGTGACAGGGTGAAGACACCAAAAGACTTTAATCCGGCAACGTTTCGGCCTGCTCAATGAGGCCTTTATCAAGCTACATAACAGTGTATACAACCAGGTATATATACCCACAATCCAATACAAAATAATTACAATCAGTGATTACACATGTCATCAATCAGGTCACATGATCTCCAACTCCATCGTCACGTGACATTTGTGCATAGTAAACATTTGCAAAAGAGTCATACAAAGATATAAAAATTACAAATAGTGATCATCCTTGATTACAATAGATATGTGCATTTCAATCAATATATGTACGTACATCTATTTTAAAAAGAGTTTATGTCCCCTGCATACACAACCCCAAGATGTACATAAAGTGCTTAAGTGCTCCGTGCATAAAGAGTTAAAATCTTTTATTTGTGATGCAGCTGCATCATATCTAAACTTAAAATCAACCTGTTGGAGCTCACCATTCACTGTACCCCCTCTAATGTCATATAGGAGAGCAGATAGCCTGAGGGACAAGTTAGTCAGAGCAGAGGTGGCTGGTGATAAGGCTAAAGTCCAGACGTATATAGGTCGCAAAAAATACGGATGTTATCCGTGTTTGAGCTGTGTTAACTGCAGCTATATGCTAAAAGGGGAGAAATTCACACACCCAGTATTAAATACGCAGTTTGACATACGGCACTTTCTAACCTGTGATAGCTCATATGTGGTCTATCTCTTGTCTTGCCCCTGCAATCTTTTTTATGTAGGGGAGACCATATGTGATGTCAAGACCAGGATGAACTATCACAGATATTCTATTCGCCAAAAGAGGAAAGATCTTCCTGTGCGCAAGCACTTTATTGAAGCTGGACACAGGGAGAAGGACCTCAAATTCAGGGTGATAGATCATATCCCACCACTGAAAAGGGGAGGTAACAGGGAAAAGCTTCTCAAACAACGTGAGATTATGTGGATACACAGGTTACATACATTGAACCCTGATGGCCTCAATGCAGAATGCAGATGGGAACTATGTGGATAGTGGATGTGCAGTTAGCTTGCCGGACGTGGGGGTCCTCTTCCATTTTGCTTGGTGTGGGGGATATGTAACAGTGTACACTCTTTCTTGAATCTAACACATTGTTTATAAGTTGATACATTTTTTCATCTATTTCAGATAAATCTGTAGATGAGCCCAATGACCCTTTATCTGTTTCATTACATGGAGCCGCCTATGGACCCTTGAACACGCCGGTGAATGAAGTGACCATAGTGAGGAGATTAGATGGACGGTGGCGGATGTGTGTCCAAGTGGGCGACTTGATGCGCAATGTGTCTATTGACCTCGATAAATTATTTTACAACTAGCGAACTACATGAGTTGATATACGATGTTCACTTGCCACAAGCCGGATAGCGAGTGGATATATACTGATGTCAGAGTTCGCGGTGCAGATAGATGGGAAGGGTTTGTCCCATTGTAATTGCACATATAATGATTTTGACAGTTGGGGACCCGGTGGAGGAGATGGGATCGCCTCTGGCTGGGGGCCGAGTTCATTTTTTTCCACCCCGTCCGCCCTTTATGCACTGAGGTTGTAGATTTATTGTAGCATGCAAGGTTGCGCACTGTTACTACAGGCACCTCCGCGATTGTCCGCATTGAGATATTTCTTATCTCCTTGGACACTGAACACGCCCTCTGATGCAGCGAGGTGTTTTCGCCGTGTCACATGACCTGGCCCTTCTCCCTCCTATGCTGTTGTCCCTGCGATGCGCTCCATTGGATGACGCTGCGGTCCATGGAGTTGGCACGTAGGGGGCGGGACCAGTGACGTCTGACCCGGAGCATGAACACGCCCTCGGATGTTGAGTGATGCTAGGCCATGTCACATGACCTGGCCCTCCTCCCCCCTTTGCTGTTGTTCCTGCGATGCGCTCCATTGGATGACGTTGCGGTCCATGGAGTTGGCACGTAGGGGCGCGGCAACGTGGGGGGCGGGACCAGTGACATCTGACCCGGAGCATGAACACGCCCTCCGATGTAGCATGACGTTTTTCTGTGTCACATGACCTGGCCCTCCTCCCCTCGTTGCTGTTGGTCCTGCGATGCGCTCCATTGGATGACGCTGCGGTCCATGGAGTTGGCACGTAGGGGCGCGGCGACGTAGGGGGCGGGACCAGTGACGTCTGACCCGGAGCATGCGCGCTGCAGACTGAGGGACGCCAACGCCGGTTTGTTCTATGGGTCCATGAATGGTGAGCTCCAACAGGTTGATTTTAAGTTTAGATATGATGCAGCTGCATCACAAATAAAAGATTTTAACTCTTTATGCACGGAGCACTTAAGCACTTTATGTACATCTTGGGGTTGTGTATGCAGGGGACATAAACTCTTTTTAAAATAGATGTACGTACATATATTGATTGAAATGCACATATCTATTGTAATCAAGGATGATCACTATTTGTAATTTTTATATCTTTGTATGACTCTTTTGCAAATGTTTACTATGCACAAATGTCACGTGACGATGGAGTAAGAGATCATGTGACCTGATTGATGACATGTGTAATCACTGATTGTAATTATTTTGTATTGGATTGTGGGTATATATACCTGGTTGTATACACACTTATGTAGCTTGATAAAGGCCTCATTGAGCAGGCCGAAACATTGCCGGATTAAAGTCTTTTGGGGTCTTCACCCTGTCACCTTAAAGCTGGAAGTGCTGCCTCGTCATTTGTAAAGTATATATCTTGGAGGAGGGGCCGGCCTCTGTGAGGAATTGCACCCAGTGCACAACGTCTGACTGTGCTGCTGCAGTATTTGGGATTTTATATAAGGACTTAGCAGCTTAGCACTGAATCCATTGAAGATGCATGATCCATCTGAGAGAGACCCCCCCGATGTATTCTCCTACACCAGGCAAGATGAGGAGAGGATCCTCCATGATTTGGTGAGCGACTGCACATTTTTATGTAGCTTGATAAAGGCCTCATTGAGCAGGCCGAAACGTTGCCGGATTAAAGTCTTTTGGGGTCTTCACCCTGTCACCTTAAAGCTGGAAGTGCTGCCTCGTCATTTGTAAAGTATATATATATATATATTTGTGGTAGGAGCTGAGCGAGGAACAGAATAGGCATGCCTACGTACTGCCCTGACCTATCTGGCTGGAGTGTGCCCGGAGCCAGAGACGAGGTAAGGGCTAAATATGTGGGCAAAAAGATGAGTACTGGCACGGTGTAGGGTGCAAGTATTTATTTGAGCATCATGAGACCTATAAAGCTAACGAACAAAAGGCTCTGGAGATTTCGACCTGCGGATTGGGAATGTACCTTGCGTAGCAAGACGACCGCCAACAACCCATCTTGCGGATGACGTGCGCCGGCACCTGATGACTGGATGCTGCGGAAGCGGCCCCTATGCGGAAGGAGTGCCTGGATATCGGGCTAGGGTTTTACCCCAACCCTGCTGCCAGCCACATGTTGGAGACGAACAGGGCAGAAGAAAGGGGCCTACCGTTTATCGCGGGCGACTGAAGTGATGGCAGAAGCTCCTTGATAGGACACCAACAATTGGACGTGGGGAAGAACTCTACCTCGGTGGGAGGACGTGCCTGATTAGTCTTGGTAGATGGGATGGACAGTATGAAATGGTCTGAATGCCAGGCAAGATGCCGCCTGAGCAGGGTCGCCCGGTTGACTGCGCAGCAGGTGAACTCCCCAGGCCTAAGAAATCCATGGAACCCCAGGTACATGGCCACTTTGGTGATGATGCTTGCTGAGTGCCCAAAAGGGAGACCGTCAAGGTCTACGGAATGGCTTGCCTGAGGCTGGTTGCCTGCGCACCTGGACCGCCGTGCTGACCCTCTGAATGCCCCTAAGGGTGGCTTTGATGGCCTGATTAGAAAAATGGATTTGGCAGAGGGGACACCGAGCATCCGATGGAGCTGAATGCCGGCCAAATACAGTTTGATGGAGTGAATGACAGGTGGCGGTGGGAGTGGCAATGGGCTATAAATGCCATAATAAACGTGACCTCGTCCACCTTCCCCCGTGGATGGGTGTCAAGGAACTGCCTATTGACTTTGAGCCCGGCGTCATAATTCCTGGCGATGTTGGCGGCTAGCGAATGCTGGACCAAGGTCCGGGCGGATGCTCTCAGGGGCCCTAGTCCAACAGGAGGGAGCTGAATGGCGGAGCTGGAATACCGACGGGGTCTGCCTCTGGAAGTTCCTGAAAGAAGAGATCGTAATTAAAACGAGACAGGGCGTCGGCCGCCACGTGCTGTGCCCCCTGAATATGGAACGTGAAAATATGAAAGTTAGAGACAGCCAAACAAGCCTGTGCAGCAGGGACATGATTTTGAGAGGCTTGGCCCTCCCTTTGGAGATGACTTCCACCAGTACCTGACTGTCCGTCCTGAAGACTACTGATTTGTTAGCCCAGAAAGGACCCCACACCTGAGCGGCCGTCACTATTGGGTACAACTCCAATAGTGGGGATGATTTCATGTACCCGGCCTCGGATATGAGTTCCACCGGCCAACTGCCGACCAACCACCGCGGATGGAAGATGGTCGCGAGGCCGCAGCGTCAGTGGACACGGCATCCGGGGATGGCACGAACAAGGAAATGCCCTTCCACCCGGCCAGGAAAGCCTGCCACATCTGGAGATCCGCCATGGCATGCCTGTCCAGTTGGACGGTGGAGTCCCGGTCCGGAGCTGCCGGAGGAGACGGGAAGTGAAGGACCTGCCCTGGGGCATGATCTTAAATGCACAGTTGAGGAACCCTAACAGGGACTGGAGCTCCCGCTTGGACCGGACCCTGGAAGAAGCCGCAGATGAAACGGCGGCCTGGATCTTAGCCAGCTTGGCGGCCGCCACGGGGACCTCAAGCCTGGCGAAAAGCTTGAGCAACTAGCCCAGCCCGAGGGGACGCCCTGAGGCCCCTCGATGACCAGGAATCAGGGTGCAGACTGCCCAGGTGAGATTGAGCAAAACCATGACGTAGCAGCTTGAGTAGGAGCAGAGTACAATACATGTAACAACAATTGTCGAGATAATGGATGACCATGTCCAAACCCCTGTGATGAACCCGGATCCAATGCAATCAGGGATTCAAACATGCGGAACACGAACCGGGTAAACAGGAACCACTGGATATTGCTGGAAAAACACCCGAGCGACCCAGGGCACATACCTAAAATCTTTTCTTTTTTTTTTGGGCGGTGGCCGAGTGACCGGGCGAGCGGAAAGGAAACAGAATTGAACATGATATAGAAAGGATCGCAACCTAACCGAATCAACGGACAGAGCTGCCAACTCTCCGGCGATACTGAAGACCTAGGAATGGAGGCTTGTGATGAATGAAGGAAGGCTCTGAGCTGCGGAGGAGCATAACGCCGCCACTCAGCTGGATCTTACCTGAAACCCGGCACCGTGGAGTGACCGGGCACGGAGGAGCCCTGCGACACAATTGAGGATGGATCGAAATTCCGGTGGCCTGAGGCCCTGCTTACATGAAAAATAAGCTTGCGTTGGTACAAGACCCGGAGAGAGGTGCGATCTGGTGGCACTGGAAAGAAGCGACGGAGAACCAGGATGCAGCCTGGGCGCCATGGCCAACTGCTGGGTGACCCTGGACTGCCAGAATCAGAGCCCGAAGTCGCGCCGCATGCAACAAGACCTGCGGAAAACAGGAATCCAGACATGCAGGACACGAACCGGGTAACCAGGAACCAGCCGGACCCTGCTGAAAAACCCCCGAGCGTTCCAGGCCGAAGCATGGAACCTGCGTGATTCAGGCGATACATTGAATCCTGAGCGGTTCAGGCAACATGGAATCCTGAGCGAAGCAGGCAATTACATACACCTTCATGAAGATGACGGACACCTGGGTGGGTCGGGCATTACCTTGAACCTGGGTGGACCTGGCCACTACCTACCCACTGGGAGACCAGGGAAAAAACAGAAGCCTGAGCGAATCAGGCCAAACCTAAACCTGAGTGAATCAGGGGAATACATAACCAGACTGTTCAGGAAAAATATGCAACCTGGGAAACAACAGACCTGGAAGAGGTAGGAAAAACAAAACCTGAGTGAATCAGGGGAATACATAACCAGACTGTTCAGGAAAAATATGCAACCTGGGAAACAACAGACCTGGAAGAGGTAGGAAAAACAAAACCTGAGCGATTCAGGGAATACACGACACCTGAGCGATTCAGGGAATACACGACACCTGAGCGATTCAGGGAACGCTGGACACCTAAATAAACCAGGGAAAAATAAAAATAAACATGAAAATAAAACACGTAACATGAGAGCGATTCAGGGAATACATGACACCTAGAGAATCAGGAGAAAAAAACATGTGATGCCTGAATGATTCGGGGAATGCATGACGCAAGAGCGTTATGGAAATGTATTGCACCTAAACCTTTCGTGATAAATGACACCAGAGTAATTTCAGGAATACATGCACCTGAGCGAATCAGGGGATACATGACACTGAGCGACTCAGGAAATATACTGGACCTGAGCGAAACGGGGAGTGCACAGGTCTGAGCGAATCAGGGAATACCTGCACCCACGTGGGCCAGGGAAACATGGCACCTGAGCGGAACAGGGGATGCCTGCCATCTTGCGACTGGGAACCAGATGCCAGAGCCGAACAGGGAACATGCCACCGGCGTGACACCGTGAAACGCCAGACCTATGACAATACCGACACATGGATAACCAGATCCTTAACAACACAATATATATTTTTTTTTCAGTGCGGGGGTTTAAGGGCAGCAGCTACCAGGCAGACAACCAGCCGCCGACCAGTAGGGATCGAGAAGCGGTGCATGCTGCCGGTCTAATAAACGGCCCCCCCCTTCACTGGAAGCCAGGCGGTGGTCAGGACCCTGGCAGGGCCGAATCGGCCAGCAAGGAATCCCGATCCCCGCGGCACTGGATGCCGCCCCTATGACAGCCAAACCGCCCATTGTCAACGACGCCTGCGCCGATGGAGCCCAGTACCTGGAGGGGGAGGTGACTGAGGATGCCGTGTATGCCCCGCAACCGGAACCCTGGCGCGAGGGACGGGCGCCTACCTCGACTGCAGGGAGCATCCGGACAGGAGGTAGGCGATGCAGGGGGAGAAGCGCTCGCGGCCGCCAGTAGGCCTCGTCCACCTGGCCGTGCCACAGCCACCACTTACCGAAGGCGCTGCGCTCTGGAAGCGGGAGGACACGAACCGGAAGTGGCGTCACGGGAGGACACGAACCGGAAGTGGCGTCACGGGAGGACACGAACCGGAAGTGGCGTCACGGGAGGACACGAACCGGAAGTGGCGTCACGGGAGGACACGAACCGGAAGTGGCGTCACGGGAGGACACGAACCGGAAGTGGCGTCACGGGAGGACACGAACCGGAAGTGGCGTCACGGGAGGACACGAACCGGAAGTGGCGTCACGGGAGGACACGATCCGGAAGTGGCGTCACGGGAGGACACGATCCGGAAGTGGCGTCACGGGAGGACACGATCCGGAAGTGGCGTCACGGGAGGACACGATCCGGAAGTGGCGTCACGGGAGGACACGATCCGGAAGTGGCGTCACGGAACAGGTACAGACCAAGCAAGGAACGGGCGCCCTCCTGCTTGGACCGAGGTGTTTAAGTAGGGGAGGGAGCTCCTCGCACAATTACAGGGTGTGTGTGTGTGTGTGTGTGTGTGTGTGTGTGTGTGTGTGTGTGTGTGTGTGTGTGTGTGTGTGTGTGTGTGTGTGTGTGTGTGTGTGTGTGTGTGTGTGTGTAGCTCCCTCTATAATCTGGGTTATTATAGGCATCTTTGAGCACTAAGGGGTGCAAGATATACCCTACAGTGAGCCAGAAGTGGAGATAGCTGCGTACCCTGGAACTAGGGATGCAGGTGCTACTGTATACATGTTTTGCTGTGGGTGCATAGTACCTTACCACCACAGATCCAGGCCCTTTCTTTTCGTGTGTGTGCGTGTGTTTTTTGTCTACTTCTTCCCATTTTTACATTTATTGATTCGAATAAAGACTTTTTGGTTTTCAATTTTAGCGTTCCATATACCAGAATATATTGTGTAAAATAAGGTGACGCAAACCCAATTTGGCTATAACAGGCAAACAAAAGAAAAAGCATACAAGTGTGGTATTGTTGTAATAGTACTGACTTGCCGCACAAAGGGACGGTGCTCAGAGATGTCAGGAGATACTTGTCTCCAAACACCCCAGCAGCTATCCTAAGATGGTGCTCTGCCCCTTGCATCATGATGAGGCCACATGCTGTACACTGCAGGTTTCTGCAGACTTCTGTGTAAAACCACAGCCAGAATTACATATAAGCACAGATGATCAGAGCTGGGCAGCTGCACACATCCTGGGAAGAACAGAAAAATTCCCTGCAGAGAACTGTACAAAGGAGATTTATTGTGACAGCGTAAACACATGATGAATATTGCACTTATGAACCGCTTCAACTTCAAAACTGTAAAAATAAAAACTAATTTTAAAAACGTCCCACAAGCTGTGCATGAACTTACTTATAAAACAGGGGCATAAAATAAATGATATTGTAAGCAGTCATACATAGAAACAACTTCTGCATAGTCTTACACACAGGCATACCGGTCCCTTCACTATAGAGGATATAGAGCCTACTGAGATATGAATGCAATATACAGTTACTGCCATCAATTAGCAGCAATAGAGCGCTCTTTCAGAGTCCATTAGCAGCAGACAAAATTCAGTATTTGGTACCAAACGCAATCGTTTTGAGTACAGGGGATCGTCGAGCTCGCAGCACCCGGCTATAGGGACCGTTCTCCGCTAGTGTTTTTTGTCCAGGAGTCCTGGACAGGAGGTTGCGGAAAAAAGGTCGTTTCTCTGAACTTTGGTTCGGTTGTAGATTCTCATTATTCACCATGCGTTTTAGGCCAGATGTTCCTTGTAGTCTTTGCACAGTGTTGTACTGCTCTGCAATGCAAATTGCTTTCTTCCTCAGATCCATCTTCACCAGAACCATGTTGTTTTGCAGTTCTGATAGAGTCTTTTCCTAACAAAATGTACAATTTGTGTTATAACAATGGCTCTCTGTTTTTAACGCCTAAATAACTAAACATTTAATAAACTCAACTACCAGCATTTAACATGCACTTCGACAGGGATAAAAAAATAAAATAAAAAATTAAACCACATCCATATAGAAATGAAAGATTTCTGCAAAACTCTGGTGGTCTGATAAGACAGTATATCTTCTCACAAGAGGGCATAAAAGTGCTTCCCCCACTGCCCTATAAAAAGTCCCCCAGAGGCTACTATTGGGTAGGGTGCATCTTGATAAGGGATCACTCACTGCTAGACATGTACTCAAAGACATTTTGTCCAGTTGACAGACTTTGAGAGGGGGTGCATCATTGGACTGAGCACCAATTTCGATAAATTGCCTACCATCCAGGTCATAGTTATGAGGTGTTGGGAGCAGTGGCACACATGGCAAATAAGCTCCAGACAGCCCACCAGTGGAAAGTAGTGTTTGATCTGCCAACAAGCTTGAGCAGCTCCCACAGTATTGTTGCCCACAATCCAGACACTGGTGGCACACATTCCTGTCTCAGCCCAAACCATTTCCAGGTCTTAGAAGGAAAATTTAATGTCATGGTGCTAAATATGTGTCCTATGATTGACAGTCAGCCACTGTCACCTTCATCTGCAATGGTGTCATAAACGAGAAACCTTGACTGCTATGGACTGGAATCGTATTGACCTTAGTAACAAATCCAGGTTCGGTTTGAGTTCTGACTACGGTCAGGTTTGAGTATGGAGGCCTCGTGGGGAGCGCTTCAATCCTGCCTCTGCTGTGGAGTGACACACTGCCACAACTGCTGGTGTGATGTAGGAACATTTCCATCATTGGACTGAGCACCAATTTGGGGACTGGGTATTGCGGATGTGCTAGCGGCCATCTAACAACCCATGTCCTCAGCTCTATACACAAAATCCCGGTGACATGTTCCCTTTAAACATATGGGGTAAAGAAAGTTTTTGTTATCTTTCTTACAAAATTGTTAGATAGCTGGTATGGCCATATTACATTCTGAAGAGGTTATCGCCCAGTTTTGCACCTTGTATCTGTGGTTATATAGTAATATATCCTCCTCTATTATATCCATTTACAAGTAAGCAGAAAAGGAGTCTGATATGGAGATGGTTCCCAAAATGTAACTGTGAACTAAAACCATGCTGATCATATGTACAATAGACAGGACACCTATGGTTAGGAAAATATACTACCATGTGAAGTAAGTGCTTGCCATAAACTGCTAAATATTTTGCAGATAGTTCAGTATTTCTAGACACATGGCTCAGACATTATCTGAATAAGGATTTCCGAATCTGGACTACACAAGGACAGAAACCTACCTGTTTAGACAAAATCTCATCACAGCCAGCTAGGGCCTGTCTCATCCTCTCTCCTCCAGTTGTATGGCAGCACGCACGATCAACCTGCTGTAAGGAGGCCCCAAACTTCTGAATTTCTGTGCGCAACATTCTGATGTTCTATTGGGGGAAAAAAATAAAAATATACAAGATAATAGCTTTGAGATTATTCTTAGTAGGCACTATCCCACCACTAGAAGTCCTCCACCCACAGATCTACCCTAGGATTCTCACCCATTAAAAAAAGGAAGGGAGCAGGATTCTGTGCAAATAAAGGCAGGGATAGATACTACATCAGATTCTGGAGAGCAAGCAATTTGCTTTAAAAAAGTCAAATCTGTCATGCAGATTTTTTTGCATCAGTATTGCACTTAACAAATTAGAGCCCCCAGGTCTCTGAGGTAGAAGTAAAGATCTTTGCTTATTACGCTGATTACTTTGTAAAAAGTACAACCTTAAAAGGGACTCACCTTAAAAATAATGTCACCTCTCCTGACATGTCCATTTTAGTATATGGCTATTTCCCATGAAATCATTCTGAGCATCTTTTCTTATTCCTCTGTGTAGTACCATTCTTCTGCTATTCCTTTTAAATAGTTAAATAAGTTGACAACCAGGGGTTACCAATTCTCGCTCTCAAGGGGGCAAGTGTCACTACACTGGCAGCACTGATTGGACAGTGTCAGAATGTGCAGGAAAACATCCAACTGGTAACACACAGTGCTCAATTTAGTCAAACTTGTAGTAGGAATAGCAGAGGAATACTAGTCATAAGAATGGATGCTCCAGAATTACCAGCTCATCTAGAAGGCAAGTAGTTTCTAAAACAGATGTCAGGCACGGAGACATGTCCTTTAATCTACAGGCAGACAGTTTAACAGCAGGAGGAGCTGAGAAAATTGACTAAACAGAAGAGGGAAAAAAACAGACTTAAATGAATAAAATTGCAAGTTTCAGTAAATCTTTTCCCACAAAACTTCACATCAATATGCTCAGATCCTCCTGCTCTGTAATATGCCAGCTGTGGATCAGACATGTTCAAGGAGACAGGTTCCCGTTAAAGATTAACTGCTTTAACTAGTTTACAATAAGGAAAATTATATACAGAAAACAAGGGGCCCCATCATAATAGGTGTAATGCAAGGAAAGCAAGACAGGAAAGGACTGCAAAGCAATGGAATCATAGTTGCTCCCCAGAACCTTATGGTGAGTAAAAGGTGTAAGCAGACAATCAAGACGGTTACCCAAAGAGCTCTTGTGTGCTGAAAATCTGTGCACTTGTGACGAGAGCCCAGAAAATACTGTGGGAAAAGTAAAATATAGGAAACATTTACAGATATTTAAAAAGACTTCAATCCCCACAGATTGGGAATGACTAGTAAGCTAGCGAGCGAGCAGAGGTTCACATTCAGTCCAAAAGACCAAACATTACAATGCGTGGTGCACGACCATACTGGCTAGACAACAGTTAAAGAGGTTATCCCGGAAATGATAATGATTACCTTTTCTCAAGATAGTTCATCATTATCACATTGGCAGGGGTCAGCGTCCCGCCTCCCCAACCATCAGCTGTTCCAGGGAGCCGCCTGCTCCCAGCAGCTCCTCAAGCAAAGCGCCGTACTGGATAGCAGCTGTGCTTTGTAGTGCAGCTCAGCCCCATTCACTTCTATGGGGCTGAGCTGAAACTAGGCTGTGCGTCATCACATGGCCCAGGAAGAAGCCACTGCGCTGATAGACCGCTGGTCTCCAGCAGCCACTAAGAGGCCAATCTGATATTGATGGCTGATCCTGAGGATAGCAAATCCTGATATCCTGACGTTTGGCATACGGGCTTAGATGGTTTTGTACAAAATGCATTGACCAAGCATCTCGCTTTTTAAGCGTAGTATTAGCATCATAATTTTTGTAAGCATTGTTGTACTTTGTCTGATTTGCAGAGTGCTGCCGCATTGTCTCCTTTTTTTTTCCTCTTGATCCTGAGGATAGGTCATCAATATTAATTCCTAGATAACCCCTTTAGCCAAATGAGAGCAAAAGGCACAGGTTGCCACACATCTGGACAAATTAAGAGTTACATGAAATCAAAATGATCTGCGCAGTCTCCTTTGTAGCGGTGGTGCAGTGCGATTACAATTGCTGTCCCATTCACGTAAATCGCAATTACACTGCACCGCCGCTACATAGGAGATGGCACACAGGTGATATTTGCGAAAGCTGCACTCACAACTGCTTCAAAAAGCTGATTAGCAGTGGTGCCAGGAATGGGTCCCCAAGCCAATCTGATATTGATGACTTATCCTGAAGATAGATCATTAATATTAAGCCACTGCACAAACCCTTTGAAGAGCTTGTTCCACAATGAAATACTTAGTTTCTCTGTTAGATCAGTGTTCACTTGGATTGAAAATGAACTGAAAATAAACCTCCCGTGTCTAGACACTGATGTTATGCATTTATGGCCCACCCTCGCAGAGAGATGCTGAGGATAGGTCATCAGTATTAGGCCACTGCACAACCCCTTTAGAAGGGTTATCTGGAATTAAGAAAATGAATATACCTAAATATTACTTTATTATAAATATATTCTCAAATATCTTTCATTAATTATAATGGCTCATTTTCTCTGGGGAGCAATCATTAGGTGAAATAAAATAGACGCCATCCTACTAGTACACACATAACCTGTCCTAATCACATAGCATGACACAGCCACATCCCCACCTCCTCTCTGTGCTTCATGTCTCCTCATGAACTACAGAGATTCAGCTAAAGATATTAAAGTGTATTCAGGGTCATAATCCCTGCCAAGTAGAGCAGAGAGGAGGATGAGGCAGCTCTTTAGCTCAGTGTTGTGAAGTAACTTGTCCTCCAGAGCAATTAGGACAGGTTTTGTGTGCACTAGTAGGACGGCAGCCATTTTATTTCTCCTAACGATTGCTCCCTAGATGAGCCATTATAACTAATGAAAGGTATTTGGGAATATATTTATAATAAAAGTAATATTTATGTTTTTTCATTTTCTTAATTCATCGAGAACCCCTTTAAGTAGCTGCTTCTTTAGTACTGATAAAACTGGCAACGCCATTTCTTTCACTAGGTGTTGTTGATTCCTTACAGTCATTCACTCCTCTATAAAGTAGTATTGTGTCCATTTCAGCTACACTACAGGAAAAACCAGCAAGTCAGACGACTGCATGCTTTTTATTGTCCAACAAAGGTAGTCACTGGCCAATTATATTAATCTGAATATAATATCTTACCATCTGTATACAACGCATTTGCCATTGTACACACACCGCCACCTTGAGGCAAGACAATCTACAGACTTACCTTTTGTCCATCTTCAATTTTGCGATCTACATCAGCTGTAAAAGTTCTGGTAGATGAAGGTGGTTCTTGAACCGCTTTAAGTTTTTGTATTTCTGTAGTAGAAAAGTAAAGTAATGATAAGCAGCCACTTCCTTACATAAAAAAATAAAATAAAACTCACTTCATAACGAGAGTACAGCGTAAAACACTGGACCACTCTTCCGCACTCTGGATATTAACTTTTTGCAGCACCACGGGGATGTGGTGTTGACAATATGCAAATTGTATGGGGTGGGTGGGGGCAAATGATCATGGTAACAAGTTCACCCTCATTCAGGTTGCACTGGGCCATGTAGAGACAAGCTCCGATCAGCTTGTATATTTTCAAATCAGCGCAATGCAAGTCTCTTGAAAGCTTGGCAAGTGCTCCAATATTTTATTTTTCACTTTTGTCTAACGCTATACCAATTATTGGTTGGCTTAAAGGGAACCGGTCATCAACTTTATGCTGCCCATACTAACGGCAGCATAAAGTATTTATACAATTAGGCTGGGTTCACACGAGCGTGATAAAAAACCGTCTGTGGTACCCAGACCCGAACTTCACAGAAGTTTGGGTTAGTTGTAGTGTAGATTGTATTATTTCCCCTTATAACATGGTTATAAGGGAAAATAGCATTCTGAAAACAGAATGCTTAGTAGGTGATCAATTGAGGGTTAAAAAAAATAAAAATAATAAACTCACCTTTTCCTCTTGATCGCGTAGTTCCCGGTCTCTTCTTTAATGATGAACTACCGGCTAGGACCTGTGGTGACGTCAGATCACATGCTCCAATCACATGGTCCATCACCATGGTGATGGACCATGTGATCTGACGTCACCACAGGTCCTTTAGCCCACAGCTCATCATTAAAGAAGTAATCACCTACAATTGATCACCTACTAAGCATTCTGTTTTCAGAATGCTATTATTTTCCCTTATAACCATGTTATAAGGGAAAATAATACAGTGAATAGACTGTCACCTAGCAACCATGCGTGAAAATGGCACTGCATCCGCACTTGCTTGCGGATGCTTGCAATTTTCACGCAACCCCATTCACTTCTCTGGGGCCTGTGTTGCGTGAAAAACGCAGAATATAGAGCATGCTGCGATTTTCACGCAACGCACAAGTGATGCGTGAAAATCACCGCTCATCTGAACAGCCCCATTGAAATGAATGGGTCGGGATTCAGTGCGGGTGCAATACATTCACCTACCGCATTGCACCCGCGTGGAAATCTCGCCCGTGTGAGCGCAGCCTTAGACAGCACTCCGTTTGATGTGATGATTAGCGAATTCTATTCAGCCACACATAATTATGCACAATGTACAATTATGACATCGTTTCGGGCTAAATGAGAGCTCTTAATCAGGCTGGTGTACAAAAAAAACTAAACAAACGAGCAAGTAAATACATGACAATTTCTAAAAGGTAACGATATCACAGAATTTATAATGCTAGTAAGATTATATATAAATAGCTGGTAAATATACTGGTATTGAAAAATTATAGATGCCATGATGCAATAATATCACATGATGGTACAATTTATGGTATAAAGTACACCAGTGTACATAACAGTGCAGGCACAGAAAAGCTGAATACATATAAGTGAAAACCCAGGACAGCTGAGTACATAATTAGAATAGTGAAGGTGGAGATACCCAAGTGTATCCACAAGGAAGAAATACAGGGATCAGAGTATGAGGGAGGAAGAGTATAGAGTCCAGTAGTGAACACATCTACCCTGAGCTGTGGATTATAATATTACCCGAAGAAGGACCACATGGGACACAGGCGCTGGAGTTAGGGAAAGCTGACGCCATCTTAAATAGAACTAGGAGGGAGCTAATTGGTCAACGTGAAAAATGCGGGTGGCGCAGGCAAGACCGGGCATGGCATATAAAAAAAAAAAAAAAAACTAAAAAAGAACTGCAGAGCGCAAGCGCACCCGACGGTAGAGGGGCGGGGCGCAAGCGCAGTGCGGGCAGACCGCAATAATCAGTGAGCAGCAGCATAAAATAAAGACTGGTGAGTTAAAAGTAAGTGGTTGCCGAGAACAAACATCACGATCATTGCAGACTGGGCCTGGAAAAGTCACGGCGACCTGAGAAGAGTCCTGGTTAGTCATGAATTCCTGCTCTCCTGCTGATGACTGACAGTCTTCTACCTAGTTTTCTCCCTTTCTGTCTAGGAGAGAACTGCCAATCCTCAGCAGATGGACGGTGAGAGCAGGAGATTATAATAACTATGACTCTTCTCAGGTAGATTTGACTCTTTTCAAGGCCTGGGCTGTAACTAATATGATGCTGGTTCTCAGCAACAACTTACTTTTAGCTCATGAGTGACACACCGCTGAAATCAGCATTTCGGTCACTATTTTATGCTGCCCTCAGTGAGGTCAGCATGAAGTTGATGATAGGTTCCCTTTAAGGGAGCACTCACACGACCATATCAGTTTTGCGATCCACAAAGCAAAACACAGAAACCGGACATGTGTTCCGCATTTTGCGGATCAGCACGTAGCACCCTTTACATAAAAGCGTGAAACCCTAGTTGCACCAAATTGTGCCACTTTTTAGACACATTAGTATATCTGGGCCTTTGTTGCTATTAAATATGTATTAGTGTAAAAGAGTTAAAGGGGTTCTGCAGTTTTTAAAATCCTCTGGATAGATCATCAGCATCCAATTGGCAAGGGTCCGATACCCGGGATCCCTGCCGATCAACTGTTCTCTCGGTTTCCCTCAGGCCCAGTGATGTCACGACTAGTATCACTGGCCTGGGCGCTGCTAAGCTCTGTTCACTTGAATGGAGCTTAGCCGCGCCCAGGCCAGCGATACTAGTCGTGACGTCACTGGGCCTGCAGTAAACAGCGAGAAGGCCGCGGCGCTACTGCCAGCGCCACTGCCTTCTCAAACAGCTGATCGGCAGGGGTGCCGGAACAACGCGTAGATCAGAGGCTGATGATCTATCCAGAGAATAGTTCATCAGTTTAAAAGAACTGCAGAACCCCTTTAGGCGAATACAAAGCCACATCTTGTGAGCCAAAAATGCAGAAAAATTGGATTCCATCCTTACCCTCATTCTTTGAGCGTAATTCATCTTTCAATTCCAACATTTCCTGTTTGAGTCTGTTCAAATCAGAGTGTTCACTGCTTGCTATACGCTTAGACCTACGGAGAGTAGTGGTTTCCTTTTTGCTCATGCTGGTATCTAATGGTATAGAAGTGGTTTGGTTAGCAGCCTCTTCCAGAGCAACCTCCAGTTCCTGAATTCGTTGATCTCGTTCCTAAATAAAAAATAGGATTTGATAATTGTTTGCATGAAGTTGTAATACAGCGATAAGCTTCTGATCTTTCAATGGCATTTAAAAAGGGTATTCCTATCTCATAAAGGGGATATGCGACCAATTTAGGATTCAGCAATGCAGCCCCCTTCAATCGTTCTTTTCACAACACTAAATCTGCACTGTGGCCACTTAATTCTCAGGATCATGGGGTGTCCCAAATGTCAAGACTCCCAATGATTATAAAAGTTATGGCATATCCCAATTATATGCCACCACTTTACGAGATGTGAACAACCTTTAAGAACATTAATGTTATCTCAGAAAACTGACGATTTTTTAAAATGTTAAAAAAAACTCAAACATACAGAGTGTATTGTTCTAGTGATGAGAGCTATAGGTTCCCATTTTATGGCCAATTACCCAAATGTTCGAATACAACCACACTAAAACAACATAACTTGCTCATATCGTCAGCAAGGACACCATAGAGGAGGTGATGGGTGACAGAAAGTAGGATGAGAGAGAGCCTAAGAGTTAAGCTCCATTTACACGTCCGGGGTGTGTTGCGGAACAGATGAGGACCCATTTTGCGGACGTGTGAATTGTGCCTTAGGGAACCCAACACTGTACTAGGAAAGACAGCCTTATATTCAAACTGAAAGTAATTCAAAGTATTTTACATGCCGCTTTCGTGTTTTTTTTTGAGAAAAATATCAAAGTAAACAATATCTGGCTTGGGGGAGGGGTACCACAATTTTGCATCAATTTAAATGACCCAATACTGTACCGCACCTCCAGCTCTCGCATGTAATAGTTTGTAAGTGATTCCTTCAGGTTTTCCAGTCTACCCTCATGCATCTCCTCCAGCAAGTCTCGCTCATCCTCCATGGTTTCACTACAGAGGAATAAAGAGACTTTGAGACTGGACAAATAGAACCCCGCTATCGAGAGAGTGTATTGACATTACAGTATGGTTTGGAATGGCAACTCTTAGGCAGTAGCAAACAGCTGGATACATCATTGTTCGCAAGGTTTCAGAATTTGACATTTATAAGAAGTTGTGCTAGGTGCTGCAGATAAGTATTGCAGGACCAGCTACACCCCTCTCAATCAGTTCTTACCAATGGGGGCGGAGCCATCAGGCTAAAATTAGTTATGTCACCTCCGGGCCAGGGCATGCTCACTGAAATGCCCATTGTTGGCACGGCATCGCTTTAACTACTGTGCATGCTCCTGCAAACGGCGCAAAACCAGCGGCAATGTGGCGTTTGCCAGCGCATGCGCAGTAGAAAGTGATGCAGTGCCCACAATGTGCCCACGCGGGATCTCGGCCGGACCGAAGGATGACGCAAGGGAATAGGAGGGCGGGCATATGCAGAGGCTGGGGAACAATGAAAAAAGGCAGAGCAGCCTGGGCACTATAGAAGCAAGTGGGGCTGCATGAAAAACGCATCGCATCTGGAAGAAAGTGCGGATGCGATGAGTAATTCACTGATGGTTGCTTAGAGATGTTGTTTGTAAACCTTCAGTTTATCACGCGCGTAAAAAAACATTGCAAAAAACTGAACGCAATTGCAGACAAAACTGACTAAACTTGCTTGCAAAAGGGTGCGAGTTTCACTGAAAGCACCGGAGCCAATCGGCCACACTTGTGTGAAAGAGGCCTAAGAGTGAAATTTTCTGGAGGGCTTTCCCAAGTTTAATGTGATTCTTCGGAGCTCAAGGCAAAACCATACAGGTTTACAGTTTTTAACCAGCTGCAGTATGTGTTCTGTACATGTAGAAACAAATGTGTTTGGAAGGTAGGTTTGGTGCGTTGCAAGCCAAATCAAACAAATTCCAAGATTGAGAATCAAAATTAAGAGTTTGACAATGTTTCTTACCTGAACTGAGTCTTTTGCTGCTGCATGATTTCCATCATGTCATTACAGACTTCCTTCCTGATTCTTCCCTCCATGTCAAGATTTTCTTGACTTTTGTTAATCAGAAGTTGTTTCAGACTTTCAATAACCTGCAGCAGTTCCTGTGGAAACATTAACAAGGCTAAGCATAAAATAATATAAAAAAAAAAAATAAAGTTTTTACGGCGTAACAAAAAACCAACTTCTCTGTTAAAGGTGGTGATATCCACTTCACTGCTGTCTTCCTCATCAGATCCCTCTTCGGCATCTTCATCATCCGTATAACTGCGATTAGCCAGCACGCTACTCTCTTTAATGAGGGACTGAATAGTTGGAAGATTCACCTTCATTGGTGGTGCCTGGACTAACTGTAAAAAATATAGATCTTAGATCTACAAGTCTTAATGTCAGCAACACAAATGATTCCTGAACGCTTTACTAAATATCTATAGTCACTAAATAACCATTTTTGTCAGACCCATTCATTTCATTGGGCGATTTTACTGGAAAATAAAGACCCATGCGATTTTATCTGCCCAAGTCAATGGTTTGCACACTGACCAGCGAGCCTCCCTACAGGTGAACACTTCTTGTTCTAGTGATCACATCTCAGCAATCATTACATTATCAACAAAATTACAATGACAGTAAGCTCTCTATTATAGACCTGGAGGCAGATAACACAGGATCCACCATTGATAATCGGTGATCATCACAGGTCAACTCACTCGATTGCCCTGCACAATGACCTTTGCACAGGCCATGCCTAGAACACTACAGGTCGGAACGTGGCACCATGTTTAAAGTGAGAGGGTTCCCTTTATGATCATTTACCTGGCTTGCAATAGAGGAGAACTTCATGGCATGTAGGGTCTCGTCATAGGTTGAAGCGCATTGATTTATATTTACAATCATGCAAGATTTCCCCCTCCCGGTGAAGAAGGTTTGAAAGACACGGGTTAATTTACTGTCCCTGAATGGGACCACATTCTGCCTCAGCCTAGGAGAAGAGAGCAGCACTGTGAGAAGCATTTTTTTTTTTTACTCGGAGTATGCAGTTCAACAATGTTACACAATAGTGAAAGTCCCATTCACACTATAATGTTAGGAAATGCAGTGTTTGAACCCAGCACATAACGTACATATGAACCAGAGAATAAAGAACGTACAGAATTAGTCATCTTACTTGTTTTGCTGATTTTGTCTCAGTGCAGCGATGCAGCGGCCCAGAGTATGAAGAGAGGTGTTAATATTTGTTGCTTCCTTTAGACGATCACCACTTCTCTGGTCTTTGCATCGTTCAGATCCAGCTAAATCACAGAAACTTAGTCTGTCAAAAAAAACAGCAGGAAAGGGAGGTTAAAAATCCAAGGCAGCACCAACAGTATAGAAAATCTGGAGTGCCTCCAGTCCAGACGTGACCAACCGTCAAAATATATAAAAGAAGAAACACGGCAGCACTTTCAAAAATGGTGCAAAAATAAGTGAAGTCCTTATTCACCCACGCAACGTTTCAGTCCTCATTCAAGTTTTTTTTTTCTCCCAACCAAAGAGAATAGATTTACGCTAACACACACCTACTTGCATTAAATGTGTAATGACCCAATTAAATTCATTGTACTTACTCACTAATCTTTGGAGTGAAATCATTATTGCCCTGCAAGTGGAGAATCCGAATAGAGAAGATGCTATGACTGAAAAGGGCGAGAAAATAAAAGACAAAAATCAGGATGTTACCTTCTAGTATTTCTGTACTTACCTACAAGATTGTCAAAAACACCCATAATTCTTTACCACTAAATACTCTAACGTAAATGTATTGCTCTGAATGACCACAAACTAATGAAAAATACATCTCACCTTCGGCTGGAATTTTGGTTTAGGTGGGTGCTCGCAAAGCTCTGATTTTTTCTTCCAACCCTCAGCAGTTTCCATGCTTCATCAGCGCTTTGAACGTTGATCCAGTTTAGATCTAATGTAGAAATAATTCTTGGTAATATTTTCCTCATGTTTGATGCTATTCTGCGATTTATTACAGAGACTTTTTTCTTTCTATATGCATCCTAGAAAGTCAACTATTTCCCTTCCTGTCTCTGTTTGCAAGCAGCAGGAGACCTCTCCCACTGCTGTCTACAATAAACGACCAGGAACACCAAGTTCTAACCCCAACCTTCTTCTCAAATCAGGGTTAGAATTCTCAGCCCATAGAAGAAAAGAATTTCGGACAGTGTCCACGTTGCATCCGTTTTTCATTTGCACTGCTAGGCTGAAAGTTTATTTCCGGATAGTCTCCTAGCAAGGACCCATGAAAAAACAAACAGACAATAAAAAGGTAATGGGCCTTGAAAACGGACCAAAAGTAAAAAAAAAACCCACACACGTTGAATATACCCATTGAATCCAATGGATCGTTGTGCTGCCTGAAGCTCAAGTACAGCACATTTCTGCGATTCACTGATGTGTGAATAAGGCCTAATCATGGATCTCTAACCTCTATCTCAAGTAGTAACTAACACCTGTGTTCCCTGAATAATTTCTCAGACTAATATTAATAATAATAATAATAATAATAATAATTTGAATCCAAGCCTTATTACCTTTAACATAAGGATTTCCATTCCTGTCCTCGCATAGCCTCAGTGTGGTTCTTTTGCGATGTAGCGTAGAGGGCAATGGTTCTAATAAATCATACACAAATTCATTGTAAATTTCAAAGTACGACACCCAAATTGAGATCTGCGCATCAGCAGGGTCCTGGAGCGAAATAGCATCTTGAGGTCCCCAGTGTGAAGTAGTTTCTAGTATGCAGACAAAAGGGTTAAAAGTTAAATTGCGGATTATATTTTATCGGAATACAAAGAGTAGGGAGAAAATTGCTCAATAGATGGTTACCTTCAAGCTGAATGCTGGTTTGGTTATCATGGTTTGTACAAGACAGCCCACCAATACCACTGTCAAAGCTCATGCTAGTGCCAGCTCGCAACTGAGATTCATTGCCGCCACTTCTTTTCATAGGCATGAAGAGTTGTTCCTGCAAACGCCAGAACATAAGCTTTACGAATCACAAATCTCTCCTTCATTTAGTAGCGTACTGACACGGGTTTCGCTGCACCAACCTCGCGCAAATTAGAGAGCACAGAGATTTTCTTCAGCTCCTCTTGGCGCACTTGTTTGCTATCCAGCCAGATAACCTCATTGGAAAGGGGCTTGAGATCAGAACTTTTATACAGACGGTCTTGTACACTGTTGAAAATGAGGGATATGGAGCGAGGAAGAATACCACCATCCTTGCTAGTGCCTGTGGAGTTCAGGAGGGGGGGGGGGGGGGGGGGGGGGGGTGGAGGAATAATAAATAACTTTTGTATATAACACACACACACAGGAGAAAAAAATAAATAAATAAAAACCAACAATTTGTATTAAAACTTGCCTTGTATAGTGTATGTTTTGCCCGAGTTGGTCACCCCGTATGTATAAACCAGCCAATTTTGACCATTTAAGACATCTTTTACCACGTGCCTCATAGTTCCATCAAAAAACTGCTTTTGGTCAACATCTGGAGCAAAAATCTATAAAAAGATAACAATTAAAATTAAAGACTTTGAACCTGTGCAAAGATGATATATGTTTGCAGTGGTTTAAAGATGTTACCTTACCTGAGAAAATGTAAATTTGTGTACACTCTGGCCCTGCCCACGTTCAGTGTTTTTCATTGCAAAAGACTCTTTAGGAGCTCGTAAGACCAAAGTCTCCTGATCCTCTACCACAACACAACCCTGGGGGAATAAACTGGAAGTTACTCAAAAGCACACAACCAACTAATTTGGAACACACATTACAAAAATGGCTCCTTTCCCTTACCTGCTCTTCTTTTTTCTCCAGTTCACCATCTACAAATGGTCTAATCCTGACATATACCATAACTTTATCACTGCTTTCATTGGTGGAGATCTGAAAAGTAGGGGGGGGGGGGGAAGAAAAAAAATACACAATAAAAAAGTCACTTAGATAATATAAGAACTGCTTATTCACCAACAGATCTGCTAGTGATAGCATACTGTATTGCTGCTATGAGCTCTTATGATTTAAGAAAGCCAACGCACCGCAAGATGGCAGGGTAAGGATCTGTTCACATTATATCAGCAGTATTTCTTGACTTATGCCACTGTAAACACGTATGTGTCAAATGTGTTTACATAATCTTACAAGGGTAACGCAAGTATTCTTCAATGGACATCCTGGTCCTTACGATGCAATATTTTTCTATACTTTTTCCTTTATCAATTGGAATAATATATATAAAACAAAAAAAAAAAACAAAAAAAAAAAACAAAAAAAAACAGACTAGATAGTTTAATCGGGTTCTCCAGGAATTACTGAACATAGCTTTTTACAGGTTGTGCCACACTGCTTATGGAAGGGGGGGGGGGGGGGGTCTCCCTTTACTACTGTACTCCAGCGCCTGCCTTCATCCTACATTGCTCCTGTCAGGCTGCTCAGCCTGCATACAGAGGAGATCCGATCTGCAAAAAGTTGCCAGGCTGAGCAGCCTGACAGGAATGCTCAAACTGTAACATGAAAGCAGGTGCCAAAGCGCAGAGGTAATGAAGCCCCATGCCATCCATCTCAAACCCCTTCCACCCCCATGCAGTTCAACTCATTCCATTTATATTCTAGTACAGCTTACTGATGGCCATGTCCAATAATTCCCAGAGAACCTCCTTAAACATGTTTTCACAAGGTCTGAAGTACATTTGTTCATACCAGAGAAGCATGTCCTAGTCCTGGGGAGATGCACGAAAAATCATCAAGAAGATCTTTACGGATACCCGCCACACAATCAGCAGCAGTAGATTCAAAGACTGGAGAATCTTCATCTTCGGACAGCACCCCAAGACCCGGAGAAATTATATTACATGTCATGTTGTGGAACGTCAATTTATTTTCCTAAAAAAAAAAAAAAATTATAATAATTAAGTGATTATAAGTACATAAGTAGTGTTTACAGTAGGATCCCATGACCCCAATCATAGGTAACTTCTATTTTCCGTCTTCTCTATATGCATCTGACTCTTGAGCACTTCAGAATTAAAGAGAACTACAGTTACCATGTTTCAAATATGATGACTTCTGCATATATGGTATGTTTGTGTGTAGATGTGTCTTCATCTACGGCCTTTGAAGTCACCTTTTGGCCTTTCACATCTCAGCAACCAGATAAGGCTCGTTTCACATTTGCGCTCTACATCTCCAGCAGAAGAGCAGACTGTCAGAGATGTCTGAATCCGGCATTGCCTGATGCCAACTGACATCCGCCAGCTCCATTCACTATAATGGGGAACCGCGGAGATCCGCAAAACATGCTGAGAAGCAGCTGAAAGAAAACCACTGCGCGCAGGATTGTGATCACAGCCGGTCCCCATTATTGTGAATGGGGCCGGACAGTGACGCACTTGCTCCCGGGAATGCCGGTATGCAGAGAGATCTGGCAGGCAGTGAAACAGGCCTAAGACAGGGCATAAGAGAGAGTCATGAATCCAGTTAGCTAGACCAGGGCCGAGGTTAATTTCAAGTATACGTTAAAACATACAAAAAGGATACAAAAGCATGGTGCGCTATGCTTTTGCATCCTTCCCCCCCCCCCCCAATGTATATTTAAAACGTATGGGGAAAAACGTGATGTGAACCCACCCTACCATGAGAGCAGAGCTCCGCTACCTCCAGAATTTCCACAGAAATGAATGGAGTGGCCGCACGCATGTGCAACAGGCCACTCCGTTCTTTCCAGGGGGTACAGGCCCCCTTTTCTCGTGATTGGTGGGGTTCCCAGTGATAGGACCCCCACCGATCTAGTAGTTATCCCCTATCCTGTGGATAGCAGATCACTTCTAACAACCAGAATACCCCTTTAATTATGCATCTAGACCGCAAAGACAAGCCCACCTGCTCTGATCCCACAAATTATTGACCAAGTCACTGCTGGCTATAATAGAAAGGCGTCCGCACACACGATACATCTCAGCTTGCTTCTTATGGGGCTTTGTAGCCACCGATCGGTCAGAATGTCCAGCTGTCACAAGACCTACAATCAGCATGGAGCACAAGGATATGTCCTTACAAGCCAGCACCATTTGGTGCATGCGCTATGAAGTCTTGGCTTCCTCTCCACTAAGCTTCAGCGAATCGAGTTTCGGATCATAGATCCAAAGAAGATTCGTTTAAAACCTTTGTTTATAATGCTGCTTCCGTACAACATGACTTCAGATCTATGATCCAAAGATCGATTCTCTTAAGCCTAGTCAACACATTTGGAGTGTGGGATCCCAGATTCTTTTCTATGTCATATCAGTAAATATTGTTGTTTTTTTTGTCTTTGAGTTATTTCTTTTTTTATGCTTCTCAAAAAACTGAACTGTAGTGACATGCCCAGTGTGAATGTGCGCTAACATCACCTGTTGCCTATGTGGATGCCATTATTTTATGCTCGATCCCATCTGTATTGCTCAGCCTTTTCCAATCCTGCAGGGCTGTCAGGTTTGAGCAGCTCACTTGGCGGCACTCCTTCCCTCCATACCAAACGTGTTAGTCAAGATTTTAATATAAGCAATCCTTATATAATGGAAACTTAAAGCGGCGGATCCAAACACTTCAACGGCTAGGAATTTAAGACTCCAGACATTTGTGGCAGCAGCATATTCCCCCCTACCTATTAAAGGGGTTATCCACGAATTTTATATTGAGGACCTATGCTCAGGATTGGTGTGGATCTAACTTCCAGGAGAACACCCCCCCCCCATGATCAGTTGTTTAAAGAGGATGCTGAGCTCAGTGTGTCTCCAGTGAGCGTTGCAGTCTCTTCACAGCTTACCAAGCGGAGCGCCATACACTGGATAGCACATGTGCTTGGTATTGCAGTTCAGACCCATTCACTTCAATGGGACTGAACTGCGCCTAGGTCACATGACTGATGTACGGTGATGTCACTGGCCTAGGAAGAAGCCAAAGCGTTCAGGGCTGATCAGTGGGAGTCTGACTCCTGCCGATCTGATATTCATGACCCATCATAAGGTTAGGTGGTCATCAATACAAATACAAAAATTTAAATTCCCAGATAACCCCTTTAAGAACACATCTGCTCTGCTGAGCAGAGAGTGTACGTCTACAGAGGGAGTTGTGTAGCTGAATGATCTGACAAATCTCATGTACACTTTGTGTATTTTTTTCCCGTGTAGATTCAGAAGTCCACAGCACATAAATTGCTTGTGGATTTTAAGTGCAGATTTCACTCTATGAATGCAAAGTTTAAGATCCGTGCAAATCTGCATCAAAACCTTCACGTAACACATTCAGATTTTTTTGTAGAACCGCAGTGAAATCTGCATGAAAATCCATCTGAACATGCTGATCCCCATGTTGGAGGAGAGTTGGAGATCTCCATACACAGCTTCGGCTACTCACTAAATTCGACAATTTAGATGAGGGTCCTCTTCTGTATGGGCATCTTTGGGGCTTTGCCTGTCCTTCAATTATGGCCAGTTGTTCACATATTTAGCATCCGGCAGCGTACAATAAAGCTGGAGGGAATCAGAACTGATCTCACCATTTTCTATGGAGAAGAAGCCATCTCATGGCCATTTTTTCTTGCCTAGAAACAGGGTGAAATGCTTGCAAATACATGGGCCATTTCCCTAAGGTCTGGCTCAAACGTAGAGGAGACACTGATGCCCATATAACCCTAGGGTTAGTGTTCCAGCCATGTCTGGATGAGGACATAAGGGGATGACTGGCAAATGTGTCATGTCTAGTGTTGCGCCAACTTATGTTTCAAGTTCGACGCATCTAAGAATTCCAGACCAGAAGTTATTGTCCGTGGTAGCAGAATCCATAACGCCGAACCTTGTACGCAAACCTGAAACATAAAAGTTAGCTCATCCCTAGTCGAGTCCATATACACGCAGGAGCTGTACATTTATATCCAAGAAGTCACAGAACAGATTTTATCTTGTGATTAGCATGACTGTGTCCATGGAGAAGATTCGGATGGCTATAATATGGCTCCATATAGGAGTGATGCCAAGAACAGGATCATCAACAGGAACACCACTGAGGAAGGGGCAAGCTTCAGCCCAGAAACGCGTATGGTATCAGCAGCTATTACCACGCAACAAATCGATGGATTCCGTCTAATTAAGACTTTGGACCTAAGCAGCCTTCCCCCTTTTTTGAGCTTGCAAGCTAACAAAGTCGTACGTCTCTGCAGCAATACCAATCCAAGGCTGTTCAGCTTCTCTACGTATCTCATCGATCACGTGGACTCACTCTGATCACATGACAAGATACGATTACGTGGAACAGCGCGGAAGGTCCTAGAGACACAGCGGGAGAGGCATTGCACGCCAACCAGAAGATTCAGTGAACCACTACACAGAGGGTCTTCAGGAGGGGTAAAGTAACATATGAGCGGCGTTATCAACGAACCATTCCTCTACCCTAGCTGTATATAAAGTGTATACTTCCATGAAATTACACTCTGCAGCCTATATTTCCTATTGCTACTATATGCAGCTGATGATCTGTGCATATTGGAGCAGATAAGGAACCTACGCTCTATATATTTTCATACCTGGGACTGAAGACTTATCTGATTTTTGAGCAGGTTCCCCAGGTATCCTTTTTGGACATCCTACTGCTATACCCTCTGTTTTCAGTACATTGCAGGGCTAATCAGCGAACAGTTGGTGATATTTTTATGTGCGATTTATCTAATGTTTTATTCCCTATTTTTTTTTTTTTTTAGGTGGATCCACTGCTTTTTTATCGTAATATGTTTTAGGATACAGAGTTTGCCACACTCTTCTAGTGCTTTACTTATCTGTTATAATAAATTCTAATTGCTTCATTTCAGTTCGTGTCAGTCTGGCTCTGGCTATCTGAGTGCCCCCTACCATTTTATCTCCATACAAGAACAGGATCATAACATAACAAGCCTTTACAGAACAGAATCCAGCGTTATTCTTGACAGCAAATATATAGGCGTTTGAGACGCAGGTCTTAATATAGGCCCATAGCTGGCGGAGGATGCACCGCCCAGTGCCAGTTCTAAATCTAAGACAGCTTCCGAAAAAGCATTGGGTGAAAGTCCCTTTATCAGTAAACCATGCCAGATAACAGGATCTCATCCAGCAGAGGACACTCCAATTTAGTTTAAACATTTACCCGTACAGAAGAGACTTTATATTAAAGGTTACATTTTTCTTTACTGCACTATTCAATGCAGAAAAAAAAATAATATATATATATAAAAACACACAGCAATGCCTTGTGCATGTAAGGGTATAGCTACACCGGTCACATCGGCGATCCCTTATAAATGAATGCGGTTGCAACGCGACTTGCACACATGCCATGACTGCTATCCATGGATTGCAAAAAAATCGAGCTAAGTAGGATTTTTTTGTGATCCAGTGGCTGCAATCGAGGCATTTGTGCGCCTCACACTGTGACCCGTGTAGCGCAGAAAATATGCACCCAAAACATACAAAGAAACGGCACCATTTATAATGGTTTTTATTATCACCTGTTGAAAAAAAGATTGTTCTACGCATCAAAAAGTGTGAACTCAGGCCACAGACACAAGCAACAGTTCATACATCGGCCGCATAAGGGCGCATACACGCAGCCGCGATTTGCGGTCCTTAAGTCGCGGATCCCGGCTGAGCGCATGCCACCATTTTTTAACCTCTGTAGAAACGTCATATCCTTGGCAACAGATAAAAAAAAAAAAGATTTTTTTGCAGGGTTCAGAACAGACATATGATGTGGCCCATGGACGGTGTGCTGGCCGCATCGTTTGCGGCCCTGTTGAAATAAATGGGTCTGCAGCCGATGCTCAGAAAAAGCAGCTTGCACGCAGACTGAAACTACAGGACGTGTACTTGAGCCCTAAGGCTACTTTCACATTAGCGTTTTTCTTTTCCGGCATTGAGTTCCGTCACAGGGACTCTATACCGGAAAAGAACTGATCAGTTTCATCCCCATGCATTCTGAATGGAGAGTAATCCGTTCAGGATGCATCAGGATGTCTTCAGTTCAGTCTTTTTGCCTTTTCAGGACGGAGATAATACCGCAGCATGCTATGGTTTTATCTCCATCCAAAATTCCGGAACACTTGCCGGAATGCCGGATCTGGCAAAACTAATGCGTTTTTTTGCAGTCTGCGCATGCTCAGACTGCAAACAAAATGTGAAAAATAAAAATGTCGGATCCGTTTTTCCAGATGACGCCGGAGAGACGGATCAGGATCCTGATCAGTCTTACAAATGCCATCAGTTTGCATACGTTTTCACGCATCCAGCAGGCAGTTAAATGAGTATTCCCATCTTAATGATTTAACAGTGATCATTTTTCTAAAGATATTTAATTAACTAATTCCCACCCCTGAGAAGAAAACAAACATATACTTACCTGACTGTTGTCTTCCGTCTCCCCTGGTTACGGCCACCGCTCTTACCAGGAATCGCGGTGGCCGCGCTTGCGCAGACGACATCTTCTCTTCTCCCGGCCGGAGTCCCGAAAGCGCACGCCGAGGCCGCGCATGCGCTGTGATTTCTTCCTGGCCAGTATAGTATACTTGCCAGGAAGAAGTCACCAGGGCGCATGCACGGCGGAGTGCGCGTTCAGTCCAGCGCGCAGCCCGGCCGGGAGAAGGCTTCAATCAAGAAGGAGCCCGCCCCCTGCCAAAAACAGGAAGTGGACAGTGTGCCAGGAGCAGGTAAGTATGAAACTGCGTGATGAGAATACCCCTTTAGGGCGACAGAACCGCCTGCTGGAATCCTCTGCCGCAAGTGTGAAAGTACCCCAATATGCACTATACTTTGTGACAGAATCTGCAAAGCAGATGCGAGAATGGCCTAAGGTTATATTCACACAGTTTATATTTCATCACATATTCCGCTCATACATCAAATGAGGCTAAAGTGAGGTCAGCGTCAAAATTCTGCCGCGATTCCTTGTCGTATACATGTCGGATTTATCGTCAGTGTATTTTAAACCATCTGCACATTCCCAATGAGTATGATCAGAGGAATATTTTCACATGTATTCCTGCGCTGAACACACAGTCAGCACCAAAATATGTCCCATGGATTTCAATGGGCGTTACATGGTATAGTTCACACACTGCATCATTTTCCCAAGCACAGATTTGAAACCAAGGGGAAAAACAAAACAAAAAAAAATATAACACTTTTTAACCTGCGCCAGGCCCCATAAAATAGATGCAAAAACCACAGCATGCAGACTGCAAATCCGCCTCACACATCAGGGAACATAATGTAACTGGGCAGACAGCTACCCAGCTTCATAACCATCTGGTCATAAAGTCACACATGACCGCGTAAAACGTACAGTATACAATACAGGTATAGACGGGGAAACTATATCGCGCTGTATACACATATATACCCACCCGTGCCGCACACTTACCTGCCGCTATAAGGAACAGCTAGCTACCGCTGCACTAGTGCACTCGTGACTGACCGACTGTTACTGCACTTTCAAACCAGGCGCTGCGGCTTCTAGCCAATCACAATGAACTACCTGCGAGTCAGCCAATCACAGAGCGGGACATTCTAAACTGTCCAATCAGAACAGGATGCAGTGCAGTCAACCTTGCCTGCTGGGAGGGTTTGTCTGAGCGAACAAACAGGCAGTGAGGGCGGCGGTGCTCGGCTCAGTGATGTCACATTACTGTGTGGTCTCTTCTGTTGTACCTCTGATGTTTAGCATCTGGCCCTGCGTTTATAGTAGTGTACAGCTATGTCTCCATGTACCTGACTGTGTACTGTGCTGCTCTATTGGTAGCCAAAACTAGGAGACTGAGTGGGTCGAAAACACAGAAGAGGTGCAAATCTATCAGGGTCATTCACACGACTGTGTGTGTTTTGGGGTCCGCAAAACTTGGATCTACCCATTGTAACAATGCCTATAGGACATTTTCTATATTTTTACAGACATGGACAGCACACAGTGTACTGTCTGCATTTTTTGCGGACCCATTAAAAGGAATGGGTCTGCATCAAATCCACAAAAAATGCGGATCAGATGCAGAGTAAAAATAGGGTCGTGTGAAAGGGGCCTTAGGGTACTTTCACATTAGCGGCAGGCTGTTACGGCGGGTGAACAGCCTGTCGGATCCGTCCTGCCGCTAGTTCACGTGGCCCCCTGGACTTCCGCTCCGTCCTTATTGACTATAATGGGGGCAGAGTTCCGGCGACAGTGCACAGCGAGAGGCAGCCGGACTAAAAGTACAACATGCAGTACTTTTAGTCCGGCTGCCTCTTGCCGTGCTGCCGCCGGAACTATGGTCAATGGGGACGGAGCAGCAGGCCGGGGGCACACGTGAACTTGCGGCAGGACAAATCCGACAGGCTGTTCACCTGCCGAAACAGCCTGCCGCTAGTGTGAAACTAGCCTTACGGTAGGGCCGCACTCGGTGTAAATGCTACTGATTTTCCGCAGAGGAATTGTACGTGGAACATTTGCACTGTAAACTTTACAGTAACGGTGAAGTGGGGGAGATTTAAAAAAAAATCTGCACATAACTTGACATGCGGTACAGATTTTCAATCCACAGAATATGTCTATGTTGCAGTTATTGCCTGAGAATTTTAGAGGGCCTTTCATGTTTTTTTTTTATTCTAGATAAATACCTTAACTTGTGCGGTATCCCCCGCTGATGCTGCCACCCTGCCTGTTTTTTTAAAATATCGCTCCTGCGCCCCACTGTGCCCCCGTGTATTTTCCCCACTCAGTATGTTAATACTGAGCACCGGTACAGGGAGGAGGAGACGCCAGGGTTTCTCAATGGGCGTCTCTTTCTCCCTGGCTGTTCCGCGATCCAATCAAAGCAGAGAGCGTCACAGCCAGGGAGAAGGAGACGCCCATTGAGAAACCCTGGCGTCTCCTCCTCCCTGTACCGATGCTCAGTATTAACCACCTCAGTTCCCCTAGCTTAAACCCCCTTAAAGGGACACTGACAGGGCCAATAAGCATATTGAGGTGTATATATATGGCAGTACAGGTCTTATAATGGGTATTACAATCATCTAAGTATCCCCCCTGTCCACCTTATACATACAGTAAACTTAAGTTTTATAACCTGCTCCATTGGTCTTCAATCTGCCCAAGGGGCGGCGTTTCACCTCTCTTGCGCCCAGCCAGCCTCCCCCAACTGCCGCTTTGAAGCGCCGCCCAGCTCATGAATATTCAGTTTGCTGGGCGGCTTCTGCAGTCCCCGCTCTGAAGCGCTGCGCTTAACAGTGCCCTGCGCATGCGTCGGATCTTGTGAAGTCGGGGACAGTAAGCGCCGCCCAGCGAAGTGAATATTGATGAGCTGGGCGGCGCTTACTGTACCGGACTTCACAAGATCCGGCGCATGCGCCGGGCACTGTTAAGCGCAGCGCTTCAGAGCGGGGACCGCAGAAGCCGCCCAGCAAACTGAATATTCATGAGCTGGGTGGCGCTTCAAAGCGGCAGTTGGGGGAGGCTGGCTGGGCGCAAGAGAGGTGAAACGCCGCCCCTTGGGCAGATTGAAGACCGTTGGAGCAGGTTATAAAACTTAAGTTTACTCTATGTATAATGTGGACAGGGGGGATACTTAGATGATTGTAATACCCATTATAAGACCTGTACTGCCATATATATACCTCAATATGCTTATTGGCCCTGTCAGTGTCCCCTTAATGACCAGACCACTTTTTACAATTCTGCACTACACTACTTTCACGGTTTATTGCTCGGTCATACAACTTACCACCCAAATGAATTTTACCTCCTTTTCTTCTCACTAATACACTGTGCGCAGAATTATTAGGCAAATGAGTATTTTGACCACATCATCCTCTTTATGCATGTTGTCTTACTCCAAGCTGTATAGGCTCGAAAGCCTACTACCAATTAAGCATATTAGGTGATGTGCATCTCTGTAATGAGAAGGGGTGTGGTCTAATGACATCAACACCCTATATTAGGTGTGCATAATTATTAGGCAACTTCCTTTCCTTTGACAAAATGGGTCAAAAGAAGGACTTGACAGGCTCAGAAAAGTCAAAAATAGTGAGATATCTTGCAGAGGGATGCAGCACTCTTAAAATTGCAAAGCTTCTGAAGTGTGATCATCGAACAATCAAGCGTTTCATTCAAAATAGTCAACAGGGTCGCAAGAAGCGTGTGGAAAAACCAAGGCGCAAAATAACTGCCCATGAACTGAGAAAAGTCAAGCGTGCAGCTGCCAAGATGCCACTTGCCACCAGTTTGGCCATATTTCAGAGCTGCAACATCACTGGAGTGCCCAAAAGCACAAGGTGTGCAATACTCAGAGACATGGCCAAGGTAAGAAAGGCAGAAAGACGACCACCACTGAACAAGACACACAAGCTGAAACGTCAAGACTGGGCCAAGAAATATCTCAAGACTGATTTTTCTAAGGTTTTATGGACTGATGAAATGAGAGTGAGTCTTGATGGGCCAGATGGATGGGCCCGTGGCTGGATTGGTAAAGGGCAGAGACCTCCAGTCCGACTCAGACGCCAGCAAGGTGGAGGTGGAGTACTGGTTTGGGCTGGTATCATCAAAGATGAGCTTGTGGGGCCTTTTCGGGTTGAGGATGGAGTCAAGCTCAACTCCCAGTCCTACTGCCAGTTTCTGGAAGACACCTTCTTCAAGCAGTGGTACAGGAAGAAGTCTGCATCTTTCAAGAAAAACATGATTTTCATGCAGGACAATGCTTCATCACACGCGTCCAAGTACTCCACAGCGTGGCTGGCAAGAAAGGGTAGAAAGAAGAAAATCTAATGACATGGCCTCCTTGTTCATCTGATCTGAACCCCATTGAGAACCTGTGGTCCATCGTCAAATGTGGATTTACAAGGAGGGAAAACAGTACACCTCTCTGAACAGTGTCTGGGAGGCTGTGGTTGCTGCTGCACGCAATGTTGATGGTGAACAGATCAAAACACTGACAGAATCCATGGATGGCAGGCTTTTGAGTGTCCTTGCAAAGAAAGGTGGCTATATTGGTCACTGATTTGTTTTTGTTTTGTTTTTGAATGTCAGAAATGTATATTTGTGAATGTTGAGATGTTATATTGGTTTCACTGGTAAAAATAAATAATTGAAATGTGTATATATTTGTTTTTTGTTAAGTTGCCTAATAATAATGTACAGTAATAGTCACCTGCACACACAGATATCCCCCTAAAATAGCTAAAACTAAAAACAAACTAAAAACTACTTCCAAAAATATTCAGCTTTGATATTAATGAGTTTTTTGGGTTCATTGAGAACATGGTTGTTGTTCAATAATAAAATTAATCCTCAAAAATACAACTTGCCTAATAATTCTGCACTCCCTGTAGAGCTTTCATTTGGTGGTATTTCATTGCTGATGACATTTTTACTTTTTTTGATATTGATCGAAATTGACCGAAATTTTTGCAAAAAAATGAAATTTTTCACAAAAATTTTTCAAATAAAACTACATTTCTATATAAATTTTTCTCAAAATTTATTGTTCTACATGTCTTTGATAAAAAAAAAAAATGCAATAAGTGTATATTTATTGGTTTGGGTAAAAGTTATAGCGTTTATAAACTATGGTGCAAAAATGTGAATTTACGCACTTTGACTTTCTGAGCACCTGTCATGTTTCCTGAGGTTCTACAATGCCCAGACAGTACAAACACCCCACAAATGACCCCATTTCGGAAAGTAGACACCCTAAGGTATTCGCTGATGGGCATAGTGAGTTCATGGAAGTTTTTATTTTTTGTCACAAGTTAGCGGAAAATATTTTTTATTTTTTTCTTACAAAGTCTCATATTCCACTAACTTGTGACAAAAAATTAAATTTTACATGAACTCACCATACCCCTCACAGAATACCTTGGGGTGTCTTCTTTCTAAAATGGGATCACTTGTGGGGTATTTATACTGCCCTTGCATTTTAGGGGCCCTAATGCGTGGGATTTAGTTTCGAATCCAAATGCGTAAAAATGCCCTGTGAAATCCTAAAAGTGCTCATTGGAATTTGGGCCCCTTTGCGCACCTAGGCTGCAAAAAAGTGTCACACATGTGGTATCGCCGTACTCAGAAGAAGTAGGGCAATGTGTTTTGAGGTGTATTTTTACATATACCCATGCTGGGTGAGATAAATATCTCTGTAAAAGACAACTTTTCCCATTTTTTTATACAAAGTTGTCAATTTACAGAGATATTTCTCACACACAGTATGGGTATATGTAAAAATACACCCCAAAACACATTGCCCTACTTCTCCTGAGTACGGCGATACCACATGTGTCACACTTTTTTGCAGCCTATGTGCGCAAAGGGGCCCAAATTCCAATGAGTACCTTTTAGGAGGGCATTTTTAGGCATTTGGATTCCAGACTTCTTCTCACGCTTTAGGGCCCCTAAAATGCCAGGGCAGTATAAATACCCCACATGTGACCCCATTTTGGAAAGGAGACACCCCAAAGTATTCCGTGAGGGGCATGGCGAGTTCATCGAAGTTTTTTTTTTTGGCACAAGTTAGCGGAAATTGATTATTTTTATTTTTTTCTCACAAAGTCTCCCTTTCCGCTAACTTGTGACAAAAAGTTCAATCTTTCATGGACTCAATATGACCCTCAGCGAATACCTTGGGGTGTCTACTTTCCGAAATGGGGTCATTTGTGGGGTGTGTTTACTGTTCTGGCATTTTGGGCGGGGCTAAATTGTGAGCAACCCTGTAAAGCCTAAAGGTACTCGTTGGACTTTCGGCCCCTTTGACAACTTTGTATAATTTTTTTTTTAAAGTTGTCATTTACAGAGATATTTCTCACACACAGTATGGGTATATGTAAAAATACACCCCAAAACACATTTCCCTATTTCTCCTGAGTACGGCGATACCACATGTGTGACACTTTTTTGCAGCCTAGGTGCGCAAAGGGGCTCAAATTCCAATGAGTACCTTTAGGATTTTACAGGGCATTTTTACGCATTTGAATTCCAAACTACTTCTCACGCTTTAAGGCCCCTAAAATACCAGGGCAGTATAAATACCCCACAAGTGACCCCATTTTGGAAAGAAGACACCCCAAGGTATTCCGTGAGGGGCATGGCGAGTTCCTAGAATATTTTTTTTTTGTCACAAGTTAGTGGAAAATGATATTATATTTTTTTTTTCTCTTACAAAGTCTCATATTCCACTAACTTGTGACAAAAAATAAAATTTTACATGAACTCGCCATGCCCCTCACGAAATACCTTGGGGTGTCTTCTTTCCAAAATGGGGTCACATGTGGGGTATTTATACTGCCCTGGCATTTTAGGGGCCCTAAAGCGTGAGAAGAAGTCTGGAATATAAATGTCTAAAAATTTTTACGCATTTGGATTCCGTGAGGGGTATGGTGAGTTCATGTGAGATTTTATTTTTTGTCACAAGTTAGTGGAATATGAGACTTTGTAAGAAAAATAAATAAAAAAATCAATTTCCGCTAACTTGTGCCAAAAAAAAAAAATCTTCTATGAACTCGCCATGCCCCTCAAAAGTGATCTTTATAGCGCCGCAGCGATTTTATGGTGTTTTTGCAGTGATCAGAAAAAAATACATTTTTGTCACTGCGGTGGGGCGGACTGAACGCAAGTGTGCGCACAAGATCAGGCCTGATCGGGCGAACACTGCGTTTTTTGTAGAGCCTATAGAACATGTCCTATTCTTGTCCGCAATTGCGGACAAGAAAAGGCATTTTCTATATAGTTCTGGCAATGTGCGGATCCGCAAAATGCGGAAAGCACATTGCCGGTGTCCGTGTTTTGCGGATCCGCGGTGTCCGTGTTTTGCGGATCCGCAAAACACATACGGACGTCTGAATGGAGCCTTACAGGGGGGTGATTGTGACAAACTGCCATTTGCCACTGGGCATTGTAGAGGACTTATGGCTAGCCTCCTGCCCTACGACTATGGCCCCGGGACATATTACCTTCTTCCATACTGAACTTTCAGCTCCAGAGACTAAGTCCCGTTCGAAGATGGGACTTAGTCGTTTTCTGCATGAAATTGACCGACCGCACAGCCCAAATCTATGGAACTGTTTTGGGCGGGAAATTGTGCTTGCGATCGGTCATAAAGGACTTCCACTAAACTTTTGATCCGCTGGAGGGATTTGTGTGATTTTTGGAAGTGTTTATGTTTGATGTATGCTGATTTTAAATATGTAATTTATATGGAGATGGAATGTATGGTTTTAAAGTTACAGTGTATGTTTAAAAACTGTATTTTTACTGTCTGTGATAGTTATGTTAATCCATAATTATATCCCAGACAGAAGGGAGGATTTTGTGTATTCGGGTGGGGATTCCTCTCCTATTGTTCCCACATGTGTATTGGTGATCTCCCTTTGTCCTGGGAGATAATTGAATGGCACTTCGGGTGTCTCCAGGGCAGAGAGGAGGAAACCATGATGCATTGTGGGGACCTGCATAAATATGGGCGGGTAGCCCTCAATAAAGAGTTCAGCTCAGTTCATGTTTTTCTAACCCTTCAAAACGCAGCCTTGTCTCATTATTGGAGGGAATTGCTGCATCACGTTGGGGATTGCTATGCACTGCATATTCCCTGGAGGAGAGATCTTTCCCACACGGTCCTGAATGCTGGATGTTCATTCAGGGTGGAAGGAAGACGGCGCGGCTCCAGTTAAGCTACGGCGGTTGTGGAGTCTGCGGTGCTTGTGGTGTCCAGTGCGGTGCTTGTGGTCCTCGGCGCAAGCTAGGAAGCGTCCATTAACGGAAGCGGATCCGTTACAGTGATCAATGACAGGGGGGTGATCAGGGAGTCTATATGGGGTGATCAGGGGTTAATAAGGGGTTAATAAGTGACAGGGGGGGGTGTAGTGTAGTGTGGTGATTGGTGCTACTTACAGAGCTGCCTGTGTCCTCTGGTGGTCGATCCAAGCAAAAGGGACCACCAGAGGACCAGGTAGCAGGTATATAAGACGCTGTTAACAAAACAGCGTCTGATATATCTTTCAGGGGTTAAAAAAATGGCATCTACAGCCTGCCAGAGAATGATCGCCGCTGGCAGGCTGTAGATCAGCTCGTTTACCTTCCGATCCTGTGAACGTGCGCTCCTGTGTGCGCGCATTCACAGGAAATCTCGCGTCTCGCGAGATGACGCGCCGATGCGTCTAGGAGGAATAACCCGGCCGCCTGCAGGACGCATCCCTGCGTTAGGCGGTCGGGAGGTGGTTAACATACTGAGCGGGAAAACTACTGGGGGTGCAGGAGCAATATTTTAAAAAAACAGGCAGGGTGGCAGCAAGTAAAGGTATTTATCTAGAATAAAAAAAGAACTGTGAAAGATCCTCTTTAACCACTTCAGTGCAGAGAGTGGAATCTACAGCAAGCATTTCCGCAACAAAATCTGCACCATTTTGTATGGCTTTTGCTGCTGAGGAATACCAGCATAAAAAATGCAGCAGACCGGCCATGTGTGGCTGTAACCTTATGCTCTTTATTAGTGATGAGCAAAGCGAGCTTGGTATGTTAAATCCGAAGTCGCTTCATTCAAAACTTCAGATTAAGGGTCCATTCACACGTCGGCATCCGTTCCGCAATATCGGGAATGGGTGCGGACCCATTCATTCTCAATGAGGCAGAACGGGATGCGGAGAGCAAACTATGTGCTATCCACATTTCCGGAGCACGGCCCCGAACTTCTGGGCTTCGGCCCCGAACTTCCAGGACGCGGCTCCGCAAAAAAATAGAACATGTCCTATTCTTGTCCGCAATTGCGGACAAGAACAGGCAGTTCTTTGGGGGGTGCCGGTCGGGTGTATTGCAGATCCGCAATACACCACGGATGTGTGAATGGACCATAATACCGTACGGAGATCTGTCTTCGTACAGTATTAGAATGTTTGGGCTCCAATGAGCCAAAGTAAGTTATTCACAAAGTCGCGTGTGACTTAGTTGAAAAACTTCAGTAGTTGATTTTTAAAGTGGGAAACCACTTTAAAACTTGAAACCAAACTTGGCTACGACTTCCAAAGGAAGGACTTATAGGGAAATATTCTTCTTCTTTCTGCTGGATCCACATATGACTTTGACTGAAAAACCTGCAGGAAAATGTGCCTCAAAACCTCCTCCAAAAAAAACAACCTTCACATGCGGCAGATTTTGATGCAGAAAATTTCTGGGACTGAAAATCCATGTGCTTCCTGCCAACACAACCCCATTTAAATGAATGGAACTGATTTTTAGTCGCTGAAATTTTAAGAAACAAAATCTGCAGGGTGTGAAGGTACCCTTATAGTATAGTCTTCAAAAACAGATGGAATCTGGTGAAATACTGAAGACAAACTGATGAAATATGGATTAGCTAAGATGCATCCGTATTTACGGTTCAATCATTATTTTATTAAATCGTATAATTGAATAATGTATAAATATATCCAATAAGTATACAAAACAGTAAAAGTACAAGGTCGAGAACTGGACATACCAATAAGTCTGAGGTAGTATTACATTCAATAATTAGTCTTACGGAACAAAATTTCAAGCATTAGTACCGTTGGGGCTTCCAGAGATGAATCTAAGAGCATACACGGCATTTATTCTCAAACTTCCAGACTAGTAACCACATAAGACAAGGAAGACATCACAAGACATGACAGACCAAACAAGACATACACAGAAGGAAAAGGGGGGGGAGGAGGTGTATAGGATAGGAGATTCTGCTTAGTGTAGTATTTAGGAGCTATTACCCGGGACAATACCTGTTGTCAACCAATCATGGAAAGATGTGGAGGTACGAAATTGATTCCATGGATCCCAAGTCCCCCAAAAGGCTGTAGCAGATCCTGAATCCCTAGCGCCTAATTCTTCCATATGAACTAGTGAATCCAGGGCGTTAGACCAGGTCACTCTCAAAAGACTCTCTGTAGACCTCTATTGACGGGGAATTATCTGTCTCATAGCTAGGATAAACAATCGGAGGGCGCCCTTCTTAATCTGTGAGATCCGCCCTGAGAACATGGATAGAAGAGCTAACGCAGGTGAGGGTGTAATAGTAGCTTTGTATAAGAAATTATATAAGTCAAAGATCTCCCGCCACAGTGGGGCCACACCCGGGCAGTCCCACCAAATATGTGTCATGGAGCCCCTTGCACTAAGACATCTCCAACATGCATCAGAAACCTGAGGATAAAATTGGTGTAATCGCACTGGGGTCCTATACCATCTGCTAAGGATTTTATAGTTGAGTTCCTGTAAATTACAAGACACCGTTAATTTATGAGTGAAGAGGAGAGATCTAGACCATTGGTCTACAGAGAAGGTGGATCCCAGTTCCGATTCCCAATCAGACATGTATTTGAGTTTAGTTCCCTGGGTGCCTGTGGAAGAGTCCTCTTTCTCCCCAGAGTTCAACATGGCATATAAATGAGATATAGCATGATCAGGAGCTGACCTCGCTGTGCACATCTTCTCAAATTCAGTTAAGGGGGGACATGACCGCGATCCAGGTATCAGGGATTTAATGAAGCTTCGCAACTGAAAGTAGAGGAGCCAACGTCCAGGGCCCGCAGGAATAATGTGGGAAAGGTCCTCCAAAGGGAGTAAACCATTCTGTTTATAGATGTCTATTAATTTGATTGGTTGTCTATTCTGGTCTCCTAAAGCTGGGAGTTGACTCAAGCCTGTGGGGAGATCTGTATGACCCGTGAGTGTCGTGAGAGGACCAGGAGCATGTATAAGGCCAAGTTTAACCGCAAATTTAGCCCAGGGCCTAACCAAGGAATATAGAAGCATCGGGGATTGCAAGTTAGATAATGAATTCAAGGAGGTAGGGGACAACCAAAAGATCCCAGTGGCCAAATGTGGAGCCATTTCATGCTCAATTTCTACCCATAGTTTAGTAGAGCGGTTGTGACATAGATCAAGCACACAATTCATGATTGTCGCTTTATAATATGAGCTAAAATTTGGTAGTCCCGTACCCCCCAGAGCTTTAGAACGAGATATTAAGCTATAACTTAGTCTAGCTCTGGGTGCTTTCCATACAAAAACCGATACCATTCTCCTGATCTTAGCAAAATAGGTTAAAGGAATTTTACATGGGATCGTCTGAAACAAATATAGAAGACGCGGTAAAATGTCCATTTTCACTACATTAATCCTCCCAAACCAAGAAATCTGGAGTGAAGTCCATTTATGGAAACTGGATTCAATAGCTCTAAGCAGAGGTAGATAGTTAAGTTTAAAAACATGTGTCAAGTTGGCTGGGATGTGTACTCCTAAATATTTAATATGTTGGGAGGTCCACTTAAAGGAGAAAGAGTCCCTTAAGGAATCTGCTTCCCGTTGGGGCATGTTTATGTTTAAAATCTCTGATTTCTGCACATTGACTTTAAAGTTACTAAGGCGCCCAAAAAGATCAAATTCACGAAGAATCGAGGGCAGGCCAATCCTGGGAGAAGTTAAGTAAATAAGCAGGTCATCTGCGAACAGGGACAGTTTGTGTTCTTTATTACCAAGCTTGAGACCCGAGATGGAAGGGTTTGCCCGAAGAGCATTAGCAAGGGATTCCATCACAAGAGTGTATAAAAAGGGCGACAAGGGGCACCCTTGACGTGTTCCATTCCGAATCTCAAAAGGGGCAGAAAGAAGTCCATTAACACGAACACAGGCTGAAGGGGAGGAGTAAAGAGCTAATATCCTATAGATCATTTTGTCTCCTAGGCCAACGTGGCGTAGGGTCTCCTCCAGGAACCGCCAGCTCACCCTATCAAACGCCTTCTCAGCGTCTACAGCGAGAAGGCATAGCGGAATTTTGGTTTGTTGTGCTCTCGCTATCAGCCCTAGCGTTTTAAGTGTATTATCTCGGGCTTCTCGTCTAGGTACAAATCCTACTTGCTCTTTGTGGATACAACCTGGAATGTGGGAATGGAGCCTCAGAGCCAAAAGCTTGGCATACATTTTGAGATCCACATTGAGCAAGGAAATAGGTCTGTAATTAGAGCATGACGCTGGGTCCCTGCCTGGCTTGGGGATGACTGTGATATGTGCCTGGAGAGCCTGTCGTGTAAATGGACAATCTGGTGAGATGGAATTAAAGGTTTCAACCAATAAGGGTGTAAGATCCTCTCGGAGGATATTATAGAACCGTGAGGTCAATCCATCAGGGCCTGGGGATTTCCCATTCTTCAGGTTCTTGATCACTGATTCTAGTTCAGGGAGGGTGAAATCATCTTCCAACGTGGCATGCATCCGTATTTAAACATTATCCACAGACTTTAATGGGCCTTCTCCATACGCAAAACAGAGTATTTTATGTTCCTATATGAATAGATTCATACCTCCATATTAGCCCTCATACACAAGGCCGTGTCCACATTTTGGTCTGCAAAAGACAGATCTGCAAAATTTGGATAGGTCATCAATATCAGATCAGTGGGGATCCAACACCCAGCAGGCTTTTTTGGCAGCCACTGTATGTGTGAGAGTGCCAGATATCGGACCCCCCTGATCTGACATTGATCACCTGTCCACAAACCACTGTATGCTTAAACCATAATTCTATGGAAAACTAGCAATTGGTTCTGAAGACTCATAATGTCAGCCCCACGTAAAAAAGACTAAAGAAAATTGAGCACAAAAAAAAATACAGTTTAAGCAAGTTCTTACTTTTAGCAGCCAGAAGGGGCATTTTCCTACTGGTTTGTTGGAGCACAGAGTCAGAATGCAAGTGAATATGAAGATACAAATGACATAACCACACTCAGCATCTCTTGCATTGTACACTGCATACTATAGTTTTGGAGCCATCAGATTCCCTTTAATCACTTTCTTGACCTTTTTGTAATGTAGGGCATTAGCTGGCAGTGTTAGAAGGGCATTATGGCTCATACTGTAATGGAAGGCATTGGTTGGCAAATTAAGGGGGCATTGTGGCTGATAACGGAGGGCAGAAGGTCACTGGTATAGACAGCTCACGCATTATAACACTGTAATGGCATTGCATTCCTTGGTGTAGGAGGCCTGCTGCTGTGTACACTGTCCTGTAGTGTGCTCTGTTATTGGTGGAACTAATACAGTTCATTATACTGCCGCACTGTACTGCAAATGTGCTTCAGCCAGTCAGTATCCCCACGCAAACAGCTACAGTATGTATGCTAACTAGCTGTAGGAGACCATTTCATGTGAGCGCTGACTGGCTGTAGGAGAACACTTCATGTGAGCGCTGACTGGTTGTAGGAGAACACTTCATGTGAGCGCTGACTGGTTGTAGGAGAACACTTTATGTGAGCGCTGACTAGCTGTAGGAGAACACTTTATGTGAGCGCTGACTGGTTATAGGAGAACACTTCATATGAGCGCTGACTGGCTGTAGGAGAACACTTCATGTGAGCGCTGACTAGCTGTAGGAGAACACTTTATGTGAGCGCTGACTGGCTGTAGGAGAACACTTTATGTGAGCGCTGACTGGCTGTAGGAGAACACTTTATGTGAGCGCTGACTGGCTGTAGGAGAACACTTCATGTGAGCGCTGACTAGCTGTAGGAGAAGACTTCATGTGAGCGCTGATTAGCTGTTGAACACTTTATGTGAGCGCTGACTAGCTGTAGGAGAACACTTTATGTGAGTGCTGACTGGCTGTGGGAGACCACTTCATGTGAACACTGACTGGCTGTGGGAGACTACTTCATGTGAGGGTTGACTGGCTGTAGGAGACCACTTCATATGAGCGCTGAATTGCTTTAGGAGACCAGTTAATGGGAGTGCCGACTGGTTACAGGAGACCACTTCATGGGAGTGCCGAATGGCTGTGGGAGACTACTTCCTGTGATCACTGACTGTCTGTAGGAGACCACTTCATGTGAGCGCTGACTGGCTGTGGGAGAATATTTCATGGGAGTGACGACTGGTTATAGGAGACCACTTCATGTGAGCGCCGAATAGCTGTAGGAGACCACTTCATGGGAGTGCCGACTGGTTACAGGAGACCACTTCATGTGAGCGCTGAATGGCTGTAGGAGACCACATCATGTGAGCGCTGACTGGCTGTGAGAAAACATTTCATGTGAGAGCTGACTGACTGTGGGAGACCACTTCATGTGAGCGCTGACTGGCTGTGGGAGACCACTTCATGTGAGCGCTGACTGGCTGTAGAGACCACTTCATGGGAGCGCTGACTTGCTGTAGGAGACCACTGGCAGTGCCGACTGGTTGTGTGAGACCACTTCCTGTGAGCGCTGACTAACTGTGGGAGAACGTTTCATGGGAGTGTTGACTGGTTATAGGAGACCACTACATGGGAGTGCCGAATGGCTGTGGGAGACTACTTCCTGTGAGCACTGACTGGCTGTAGGAGACCACATCATGTGAGCGCTGACTGGCTGTGGGAGAACATTTCATGGGTGTTCCGACTGGTTATAGGAGATCACTTCATGTGAGCGCTGAATGACTGTAGGAGACCACTTCATGTGAACACTGACTGACTGTGGGAAAACATTTCATGTGAGAGCTGACTGGCTGTGGGAGACCACTTCATGTGAGCGCTGACTGGCTGTAGGAGACCACTTCATGGGAGTGCTGACTGGCTGTGGGAGACTACTACCTGTGAGCGCTGACTGGCTGTAGGAGACCACTGGGAGTGCCGACTGGTTGTGGGAGACCACTTCCTGTGAGCGCTGACTAACTGTGGGAGAACGTTTCATGGGAGTGTTGACTGGTTATAGGAGACCACTTCATGGGAGCGCCGAATGGCTGTGGGAGACCACTTCATGGGAGCACTGACTGGCTGTAGGAGACCACATCATGTGAGCGCTGACTGGCTTTAGGAGACCACTTCATCTGAACACTGACTGGCTGTGGGAGACCACTTCCTGTGAGCGCTGACTGGCTGTGGGAGACCACTTTCTGTGAGCGCTGACTGGCTGTGGGAGACCACTTCCTGTGAGCGCTGACTGGCTGTGGGAGACCACTTCCTGTGAGCGCTGACTGGCTGTGGGAGACCACTTCCTGTGAGCGCTGACTGGCTGTGGGAGAATATTTCATGGGACTGCCGACTGGTTAGAGACCACTTCATGGGAGCAATGACTGGCTGTGGGAGACCACATCATGGGAGTGCCGAATAGCTGTGGGAGAATATTTCATGGGACTGCCGACTGGGTATAGGAGACCACTTCATGGGAGCAATGACTGGCTGTGGGAGACCACTTCATGTGAGCGCTGACTGGCTGTAGGAGAACACTTCATGTGAGCGCTGACTGGTTGTAGGAGAACACTTTATGTGAGCGCTGACTAGCTGTAGGAGAACACTTTATGTGAGCGCTGACTGGTTATAGGAGAACACTTCATATGAGCGCTGACTGGCTGTAGGAGAACACTTCATGTGAGCGCTGACTAGCTGTAGGAGAACACTTTATGTGAGCGCTGACTGGCTGTAGGAGAACACTTTATGTGAGCGCTGACTGGCTGTAGGAGAACACTTTATGTGAGCGCTGACTGGCTGTAGGAGAACACTTCATGTGAGCGCTGACTAGCTGTAGGAGAAGACTTCATGTGAGCGCTGATTAGCTGTTGGAGAACACTTTATGTGAGCGCTGACTAGCTGTAGGAGAACACTTTATGTGAGTGCTGACTGGCTGTGGGAGACCACTTCATGTGAACACTGACTGGCTGTGGGAGACTACTTCATGTGAGGGTTGACTGGCTGTAGGAGACCACTTCATATGAGCGCTGAATTGCTTTAGGAGACCAGTTAATGGGAGTGCCGACTGGTTACAGGAGACCACTTCATGGGAGTGCCGAATGGCTGTGGGAGACTACTTCCTGTGATCACTGACTGTCTGTAGGAGACCACTTCATGTGAGCGCTGACTGGCTGTGGGAGAATATTTCATGGGAGTGATGACTGGTTATAGGAGACCACTTCATGTGAGCGCCGAATAGCTGTAGGAGACCACTTCATGGGAGTGCCGACTGGTTACAGGAGACCACTTCATGTGAGCGCTGAATGGCTGTAGGAGATCACATCATGTGAGCGCTGACTGGCTGTGAGAAAACATTTCATGTGAGAGCTGACTGACTGTGGGAGACCACTTCATGTGAGCGCTGACTGGCTGTGGGAGACCACTTCATGTGAGCGCTGACTGGCTGTAGAGACCACTTCATGGGAGCGCTGACTTGCTGTAGGAGACCACTGGGAGTGCCGACTGGTTGTGTGAGACTACTTCCTGTGAGCGCTGACTAACTGTGGGAGAACGTTTCATGGGAGTGTTGACTGGTTATAGGAGACCACTACATGGGAGTGCCGAATGGCTGTGGGAGACTACTTCCTGTGAGCACTGACTGGCTGTAGGAGACCACATCATGTGAGCGCTGACTGGCTGTGGGAGAACATTTCATGGGTGTTCCGACTGGTTATAGGAGATCACTTCATGTGAGCGCTGAATGACTGTAGGAGACCACATCATGTGAGCGCTGACTGGCTGTAGGAGACCACTTCATGTGAACACTGACTGACTGTGGGAAAACATTTCATGTGAGAGCTGACTGGCTGTGGGAGACCACTTCCTGTGAGCGCTGACTGGCTGTAGGAGACCACTTCATGGGAGTGCTGACTGGCTGTGGGAGACTACTACCTGTGAGCGCTGACTGGCTGTAGGAGACCACTGGGAGTGCCGACTGGTTGTGGGAGACCACTTCCTGTGAGCGCTGACTAACTGTGGGAGAACGTTTCATGGGAGTGTTGACTGGTTATAGGAGACCACTTCATGGGAGCGCCGAATGGCTGTGGGAGACCACTTCATGGGAGCACTGACTGGCTGTAGGAGACCACATCATGTGAGCGCTGACTGGCTTTAGGAGACCACTTCATCTGAACACTGACTGGCTGTGGGAGACCACTTCCTGTGAGCACTGACTGGCTGTGGGAGACCACTTCCTGTGAGCGCTGACTGGCTGTGGGAGAATATTTCATGGGACTGCCGACTGGTTAGAGACCACTTCATGGGAGTGCCGAATGGCTGTGGGAGACCACTTCATGGGAGCAATGACTGGCTGTGGGAGACCACATCATGGGAGTGCCGAATGGCTGTGGGAGAATATTTCATGGGACTGCCGACTGGGTATAGGAGACCACTTCATGGGAGCACTGACTGGCTGTGGGAGACCACTTCATGTGAGCACTGACTGGCTGTAGGAGAACACTTCATGTGAGCGCTGACTAGCTGTAGGAGAACACTTTATGTGAGCGCTGACTGGCTGTAGGAGAACACTTTATGTGAGCGCTGACTGGCTGTAGGAGAATACTTCATGTGAGCGCTGACTAGCTGTAGGAGAAGACTTCATGTGAGCGCTGACTAGCTGTTGGAGAACACTTTATGTGAGCGCTGACTAGCTGTAGGAGAACACTTTATGTGAGTGCTGACTGGCTGTGGGAGACCACTTCATGTGAACACTGACTGGCTGTGGGAGAACATTTCATGTGAGCGCTGACTGGCTGTAGGAGACCACTTCATGTGAGTGCTGACTGGCTGTGGGAGACTACTTCATGTGAGGGTTGACTGGCTGTAGGAGACCACTTCATATGAGCGCTGAATTGCTTTAGGAGACCAGTTAATGGGAGTGCCGACTGGTTACAGGAGACCACTTCATGGGAGTGCCGAATGGCTGTGGGAGACTACTTCCTGTGATCACTGACTGTCTGTAGGAGACCACTTCATGTGAGCGCTGACTGGCTGTGGGAGAATATTTCATGGGAGTGACGACTGGTTATAGGAGACCACTTCATGTGAGCGCCGAATAGCTGTAGGAGACCACTTCATGGGAGTGCCGACTGGTTACAGGAGACCACTTCATGTGAGCGCTGAATGGCTGTAGGAGACCACATCATGTGAGCGCTGACTGGCTGTGAGAAAACATTTCATGTGAGAGCTGACTGACTGTGGGAGACCACTTCATGTGAGCGCTGACTGGCTGTGGGAGACCACTTCATGTGAGCGCTGACTGGCTGTAGAGACCACTTCATGGGAGCGCTGACTTGCTGTAGGAGACCACTGGGAGTGCCGACTGGTTGTGTGAGACCACTTCCTGTGAGCGCTGACTAACTGTGGGAGAACGTTTCATGGGAGTGTTGACTGGTTATAGGAGACCACTACATGGGAGTGCCGAATGGCTGTGGGAGAATACTTCCTGTGAGCACTGACTGGCTGTAGGAGACCACATCATGTGAGCGCTGACTGGCTGTGGGAGAACATTTCATGGGTGTTCCGACTGGTTATAGGAGATCACTTCATGTGAGCGCTGAATGACTGTAGGAGACCACATCATGTGAGCGCTGACTGGCTGTAGGAGACCACTTCATGTGAACACTGACTGACTGTGGGAAAACATTTCATGTGAGAGCTGACTGGCTGTGGGAGACCACTTCATGTGAGCGCTGACTGGCTGTAGGAGACCACTTCATGGGAGTGCTGACTGGCTGTGGGAGACTACTACCTGTAAGCGCTGACTGGCTGTAGGAGACCACTGGGAGTGCCGACTGGTTGTGGGAGACCACTTCCTGTGAGCGCTGACTAACTGTGGGAGAACGTTTCATGGGAGTGTTGACTGGTTATAGGAGACCACTTCATGGGAGCGCCGAATGGCTGTGGGAGACCACTTCATGGGAGCACTGACTGGCTGTAGGAGACCACATCATGTGAGCGCTGACTGGCTTTAGGAGACCACTTCATCTGAACACTGACTGGCTGTGGGAGACCACTTCCTGTGAGCGCTGACTGGCTGTGGGAGACCACTTTCTGTGAGCGCTGACTGGCTGTGGGAGACCACTTCCTGTGAGCGCTGACTGGCTGTGGGAGACCACTTCCTGTGAGCGCTGACTGGCTGTGGGAGACCACTTCCTGTGAGCGCTGACTGGCAGTGGGAGAATAATTCATGGGACTGCCGACTGGTTAGAGACCACTTCATGGGAGTGCCGAATGGCTGTGGGAGACCACTTCATGGCAGCGATGGACTGGCCATCGGGAGTACCGGGAGAATCCCGGTGGGCCGATCGAATTATGGGCCGGCCAGGGCCGCCATCAGGGGGCCCTGGCCGCACGACCCCCCTGCACGCACAGTACACTCAGCGGCGGCATCACTACCAGACGGGGGCGGGGCGGTTATCAGCGAGGCCCTGATAGACTGAAGAGAGATGTTAGCCCCGCCCCCGGCTCAGCTGAATAGATGGATGTGAGCCCCGCCTCCTGCTTCGCCCTCCATCGCAGCAGCGGCGGCATCACTACCAGACGGGGGCGGGGCGGTTATCAGCGAGGCCCTGATAGACTGAAGAGAGATGTTAGCCCCGCCCCCGGCTCAGCTGAATAGATGGATGTGAGCCTTGCCTCCTGCTTCGCCCTCCAGCGCAGCTGAATGAATGTGAGCCCCTCCCCTCCTGGTGCTCCGCCCCCGGCTCGCCTGAATAAATGGATATGAGCCCCGCCCCTACTGCTGCTCCGCCCCCCGTTTAGCAGAATGGATGGCTGTGAGCACCGCCACCACCCCTCCTGCCGCTCCGCCCCCGGCTCTGCTGAATGGATGGATGTGAGCCACGCCTCTCTTGTTTCCCCGCCCCTCTATTTGCTCCGCCCCCGGTTCTGCTGAATGGATGTATGTGAGCCCTGCCCCTCTATTTGCTCCGCTGAATGGATGTATGTGAGCCCCGCCCCTTTATTTGCTCCGCCCCCGGTGGGCCGGTCAGTGGGCCGGTCTGGCTGAAGTCCAGGGCCACTTTATTGTCCCAGTCCATCCCTGCTTCATGGGAGCAATGACTGGCTGTGGGAGACCACATCATGGGAGTGCCGAATGGCTGTGGGAGAATATTTCATGGGACTGCCGACTGGGTATAGGAGACCACTTCATGGGAGCACTGACTGGCTGTGGGAGACCACTTCATGTGAGTGCTGACTGGCTGTAGGAGACCACATCATGGGAGGCCATTGCAAGTTGAACTGATGGCATCCTAAGTGCATCACAAGTCAGGGGAATCATTCTAATAAATAATCCTTTGTGAGGAAAGAGACAAGTGCTGGGTTTTTTGTTTTTTTTTTGCTGTAAGGAACTGGTCCCCGCCCCAGCACCTGCTTTCGAGGAGTGTCCTTCCCTTGCAATACAAATGAACAGGAGGCAGTGGGAAAATAAAAAACTGTGATCTCCTTATCTGCAGTATTACTCAGTACTCATGTATTACTGCAGGTAATAGTACTGAGTCATGCAGACAGATATTGACAGATGCGAGGGTCCCACCTGGACAGAGGGGGCAGTCCGTCAGGAAAGAAGAGAGAATGGAAGAAGTTTCCCAACCCCCCTTTCTACAATGTCTGTACAGTAGAGGGATGTCGCTAGGGGAACACCAGCTGTATGGCCGGTTCCCAGGTAGTCACAATGTCTAGCTCAACCAATATCAGACAGGCTCTGTCAGTCAAGCACAGGCATATTCCCTCTCATAGTGTGGGGCTCCCTTCTCACCGTGTGTTCTGCAATATGACGTGTAATAAAGTTGGCTTCCACCGGTTGTTTTGTTGGCAAATAAAAGTGTATGTGTTATTTGTGGTAGGTGGTCCTGAGAGAGGGCAATTTCAGGTTTCAGTCAGAGGAATATTTCCCGGACCTGTGACAAGAACTCCCAGCACTGTACTGAACGGTACTGACAGCATTATGAGTACAGTTCATTACAGCTGAGGAACAAATCGTTATAATGCTGGGAGTTCCCATCACAGGACGGAAAATACTGCTCTCGCGCTGAGTGAATTTCCCAAATGTAGGGTAATTTCTAGCATGTCCACTCCTCATAAAAGCGTGATTAAGAAAACAATTATCTTACATATAGATATAGAATTTATTTATTTTGATATATATTTTTTTTAACAAAGTGGACAGCTATTTTAGTCCAAAAAATATTTCCTGCCCACTGCAATCCTGCTGAGGGAGCTAGGTACTGCACACAGGTCTCCCGCGGGGCGGTGACGTCATCACACAGCGACGTCGCGTTTTATTCTCACTCTATTGTATGTGAGAAAATGGCGACCGGGACCGGGAGTAAGTACCGAGGAACTGTCGTTTTTCTCGTTATTATCGCACTTGAAGCATATTTTTACATGATTTTCCTCACTTCCCACGCAGTATTGTTGCTCGCTCTCCGGGTCTGGTGACTACTCATTTCTTTTCTCCCTTGTACATTAGAACACAAGCTGCTGAACATAGGTCCCACAGAGCCATGGTCGATCCGGGAGAAGCTGTGCCTGGCCTCCTCCGTCATGCGCAGCGGAGACCAGAACTGGTGAGTCCATCCATACAGTGGGCTTGTTCTGATGGACTGTTCACCCTCCTCTGACCCATCATCCAAGAGGTATAATCTCACCAATGTTAGTTGTCACCCCGGTTTTCCTGACAACCCCTATGGGAGGTATCATTTCCCCAGTATTAGTTACCACCCAGCTTTACCTTACTCTGATACCCCTATGAGTGGAATAATTTCACAAATATTTGTGACACCTCTATTAGAAGTTTAGTTTTATCTATATTAGTTTCCATCCAGCTTTCCCAGAAACCTGACAGCCCCTGTGGGAGGTGTAATGTCTCCCATATTAGCACCGGGTAGTTTTCCAGCTTCCTCTTCTTAAAGGGGTTCTCCGGGCTTTTATTATTGATGACTTATCATCAGGATAGGTCATCAATATCAGATCGGTGGGGGTCCCATCTGTATGAAGGTAAGGTCTCCCTTCTCTCTTCTTGCCCTGTTGCTGATTTGCCATACACATAGCAGCAGCAAGGGAGACGGCACGTGCACACTGTGCGTGTCATCACCTCTTACAGCCGATGGGCAGGGGTGCCAGGTGTCAGACCCCCGCCGATCTGATAATGGTGACCTATCCTGAGGATAAGTCATTAATATTAAAGGGTACCTGTCACCGGGATTTTGGGTATAGAGCTGAGGACATGGGTTGCTAGATGGCGGCTAGCACATCCGCAATACCCAGTCCCCATAGCTCTGTGTGCTTTTATTGTGTAAAAAAAACGATTTGATCCATATGCAAATTAACCTGAGATGTGTCCTGTACGTGAGATGAGTCCAGCGTGAAGGAGCCCAGCACCGCCCCGCATCCTCAGAATCTCCTCCTTGCTCCCCGACGTCAGAAATCCAGAGCGCCGTAATGTCGTCATAGTGTTCCCTCCCTGTGCTGGCATTAGCCTCAGGGAAGGAACTGCGCATGCGCTAGCTCGCGCATCGCGAGATTAGCGGCCATCTAGCAACCCATGTCCTCAGCTCTATACATCAAATCCCGGTGACAGGTGACTTTTACCACTCCTGACATGCCTATTTTAATAGCTACATGCATTCCCCATGTACTAACTATTCTTAAGTTCTGTTCTATTCTTATGTCTGTATGTTGTGCCATTCCTTTATTATTTCTACTAGAAGTTATGAATGAATTGCTATTAGCCTTCAGTAAGGGTGCAGAGGGGAGGTAACCAGTTGGGGGTGTATACCTGCACAGTCTGAAAATGGCAGCACTGATTGGATAGAGTAAGTCTGTGCAGGTACACGCCCCCAACTGGTTACCTCCCCTCTGTACCCTTACTGCAGACTGCTAGCTATTTATTTATAACTTCTAGTGCAAATAATAAAGGAATGGCACAACATAGTCATAAGAATAGGCACTCCAGAATTGTTATTACATGGGGAATGCATGAAGCTTTTAAAGGGTTTCTGTCACCAGATTTACCTCTATTAACCCCTTAGGGACGCATGACATACCGGTACGGCATGTTTCCCGAGTCCTTAAGGACCCATGACGTACCGGTACGTCATGAGTTTAAAATGAGATTGCGGCGATGCGGGGGTTAATCCGAACAGGATGCCGGCTGAAATCATTCAGCCGGCATCCTGTCACAACGCCGGGGGGGGTCATGTGATACCCCCCCCCCCCCCCCGTATCGGCGATCGCAGAAAACCGCAGGTCAATTCAGACCTGCGGTTTGCTGCGCTTTCTGCCGATTCTGTGGATCAAACTTAAAAATGCCCCAAATAAAGTTTTATTCACCCCCCCTGCACCCCTGAATGATTTTATGGCGGCGGGTGGTGCAGGGGGGGTGTTGCGGGCGGTGGGCGGTGCGGCAGACGGGATCGCGATCCCCCGCCTGCCTCCTCTTGAATATTCATTGGCGTCCAGTGGTATACCAGAGTGTCAGCACATTGCTGACACCCTGGTATAAACGGCTGACATCTGTGATGCGATGTCAGCCGTTTAACCCTTTCCATACCGCGGTCCGTACGTACCGCTGTATGGAAAAAGTTAACAGTAAGAGGGGGCTCTCTCCCATCGGGGGGCTGCTGTGCCTTTGCAGCCCCCCGATGGAGAAGGAGAGAGCCCCCAGACAGCCCCCCTCCTTACCCATCTGTGAAGTTGTGGCCACAACTGAGCAGACGGGGAAGGTTCCCATGGCAACAGGACGCCGTCTCAGGCATCCTGCTGTCCATGGTGCTGAACAGATCTGTGCTAAAGGCATAGATCTGTTCAGACAAAGTGTAAGTAAAATACAGTACAATACACTATATACTGTACTGTATTATACAGACATCAGACCCACTGGATCTTTAAGAACCAAGTGGGTCTGGGTGTAAAAAGGGAAAAAAAAGTAAAAATCAAAAAACACATTTATCACTGATTAAAAATGAAAAAAATAAAATTCCCTACACATGTTTGGTATCGCCGCGTCCGTAACGACCTGATCTATAAAACGGTCATGTTACTTTCCACGCCCGGTGAACGCCATAAAAATAAAAAAATAAAAACTATGAGGAAATTGAAATTTTGCCCACCTCACTTCCCAAAAAAGGTAATAAAAGTCGCATGTACGCCAAAATAGTACCAATCAAACCGTCATCTCATCCCGCAAAAATCATACCTTACCCAAGATAATCGCCCAAAAACTGAAAAAACTATGGCTCTTAGACTATGGAAACACTAAAACATGTTTTTCTTTGTTTCAAAAATGAAATCATTGTGTAAAACTTAAATAAAAAAAAAAAAAAGTATACATATTGGGTATCGCCGTGTCCGTATCGACCGTAAAAAAATAAAAATAAAAACGGTGTAAAAAAGCAATTTTTTGTCATCTTGCGTCACAAAAAGTGTAATAGTAAGCGATCAAAAAGTCATATGCACCCCAAAATAGTGCCAATCAAACCGTCATCTCATCCCGCAAAAAATGAGACCCTACTTAAGATATTCGCCTAAAAACTGAAAAAACTATGGCTCTTAGGCTACATTCACACGTCCGTATTTTTCTACATCCCGATTTTCGGTCCGTTTTTTGCGGATCCGTTGTTCCTGAAAATGTTTCCGTATGTCATCCGTTTTTTGCGGATCCGCAAAAAACGGAAACATGTGAAAACTCAAATCCGACAGTATATTCTAACACAGAGGCGTTCCCATGGTGATGGGGACCCTTCTAGTTAGAATATACTGAGAACGGTGTACATGACTGCCCCCTGCTGCCTGGCAGCACCCGATCTCTTACAGGAGGCTGTGATCCGCACAATTATTGTGCGAATCATAGCCCCCTGTGAGAGATCAGGTGCTGCCAGGCAGGAGGGGGCAGACCCCCTCCCTCCCCTGTATTAAATGTGACTAGTGCGGTCTCACCTCTCCCCCCCCCCATCATTGGTGGCAGTGCGGATTCCCAGTATTAATAAATGTGCCCAGTGCGGTCTCACCTCTCCCCCCCCCCCCCATCATCAGTGGCCAGTGCGGATTCCCAGTATTAATAAATGTGCCCAGTGCGGTCTCACCTCCCCCCCCCCCCCCCCATCATTGGTGGCCAGTGCGGATTCCCAGTATTAATAAATGTGCCCAGTGCGGTCTCACCTCTCCCCCCCCCATCATTGGTGGCAGTGCGGATTCCCAGTATTAATAAATGTGCCCAGTGCGGTCTCACCTCTTTCCCCCCCCCCCCCCTCATTGGTGGCAGCGGAGAGTACCGATCGGAGTCCCAGTTTAAATCGCTGGGGCTCCGATCGGTTACCATGGCAGCCAAGACGCTATTGCAGTCTTGGCTGCCATGGTTACTTAGCAATAAATACAAGCATTATACTTACCTGCGACTGCGAGCTGCGATGTCTGACCGGCCGGGAGCTCCTCCTACTTGTAAGTGAAAGGTCTGTGCGGCGCATTGCTTTTTAGCACAGACCGCACTGGGCACATTTATTAATACTGGGAATCCGCACTGGCCACCAATGATGGGGGGGGGGGGAGAGGTGAGACCGCACTGGGCACATTTATTAATACTGGGAATCCGCACTGGCCACCAATGATGGGGGGGGGGAGAGGTGAGACCGCACTGGGCACATTTATTAATACTGGGAATCCGCACTGGCCACTAATGATGGGGGGGGGGGGGGGGGGGGTGTGAGACCGCACTGGGCACATTTATTAATACTGGGAATCCGCACTGGCCACCAATGATGGGGGGGGGGGGGGGAGAGAGGTGAGACCGCACTGGGCACATTTAATACTGGGGAGGGAGGGGGGTCTGCCCCCTGCTGCCTGGCAGCCCCTGATCTCTTATAGGGGGCTATGATATGCACAATTAACCCCTCAGGCGCAGCACCTGAGGGGTTAACTGTGCAGATCACAGCCCCCTGTAAGAGATCGGGTGTTGCCAGGCAGCAGGGGGCAGTCATGTACATCGTTCTCAGTATATTCTAACTAGAAGCGTCCCCATCACCATGGGAACGCCTCTGTGTTAGAATATACTGTCGGATCTGAGTTTTTCACGAAGTGAAAAATCAGATCTGTAGAAAACTTTACTGGGAATCCGCACACTGCCGCACTGGCCACCAATGAATATAGAGGGAGGGGGGCTGCACTGGTCACATAATACTGGGGAGGAAGCCTAATTTCCAGGAACGGAATCCGCATAAAACGGATGACATACGTAATGACATACGAATGTCTTCCGTTTTTTGCGGATCCATTGACTTTGTATTGGTCCAGGATCCGATTTTTGCGGAAAAGAATAGGACATGTTTTATATTTTTTCGGACATGCGGAACGGAACAACGGAAACGGACAGCACACATTGTGCTGTCCGATTTTTTCCAGGACCCATTGAAAATGAATGACCCTAAGACGATGGAGACACTAAAACATTTTTTTTGTTTTAAAAATGAAATTATTGTGTAAAACTTAAATAAATAAATAAAAAGTATACATATTAGGTATCGCTGCATCCGTGACAACCTGCTCTATAAAATTACCACATGATCTAAGCTGTCAGATGAATGTTGTAAATAACAAAAAAAAAGTGCCAAAAAAGCAATTTCTTGTTACCTTGCCGCACAAAAAGTGTAATATAGAGCAACCAAAAATCATATGTACCCTAAACTAGTACCAACAAAACTGCCACCCTATCCCGTAGTTTCTAAAATGGGGTCACTTTTTTGGAGTTTCTACTCTAGGGGTGCATCAGGCGGCTTCAAATGGGACATGGTGTAAATAAACCAGTCCAGCGAAACCTGCCTTCCAAAAACCGTATGGCATTCCTTTCCTTCTGCGCCCTGCCTTGTGCCCGTACAGCAGTTTACGACCACATATGGGGTGTTTCTGTAAACTACAGATCGGGGCCATAAATAATGAGTTTTGTTTGGCTGTTAATCCTTGCTTTGTAACTGGAAAAAAAATATTAAAATGGAAAATCTGCCAAAAAAGTGAAATTTTGAAATTGTATCTCTATTTTCCATTAAATCTTGTGCAACACCTAAAGGGTTAACAAAGTTTGTAAAATCAGTTTTAAATACCTTGAGGGGTGTAGTTTCTTAGATGGGGTCACTTTTATGGAGTTTATAATCTAGGGGTGCATCAGGGGGGCTTCAAATGGGACATGGTGTCAAAAAAACAGTCCAGCAAAATCTGGCTTCCAAAAACCATACGGCGCACCTTTCCCTCTACGCCCTACTGTGTGCCCGTACAGTAGTGTACGACCACATATGAGGTGTTTCTGTAAACAGGGCAATAAAGATACAGTCTTGTTTGGCTGTTAACCCTTGCTTTGTTAGTGGAAAAAATGGGTTAAAATGGAAAATTAGGCAAAAAAATGAAATTCTCAAATTTCATCCCCATTTGCCAATAACTCTTGTGCAACACCTAAAGGGTTAACGAAGTTTGTAAAATCAGTTTTGAATACCTTGAGGGGTGTAGTTTATAGAATGGGGTCATTTTTGGGCGGTTTCTATTATGTAAGCCTCGCAAATTGACTTCAGACCTGTAGTGGTCCCTAAAAATTGGGTTTTTGTAAATTTCTGAAAAATTTCAAGATTTGCTTCTAAACTTCTAAGCCTTGTAACATCCTCAAAAAATAAAATATAATTCAAACATGAAGTAGACATATGGGGAATGTAAAGTCATCACAATTTTTGGGGGTATTACTATGTATTACAGAAGTAGAGAAACTGAAACTTCGAAATTTGCTAATTTTTCCAAATTTATGGTAAATTAGTTTTTTTTTTTATACAAAATTTTTTATTTTTTTTACTTCATTTTACCAGTGTCATGAAGTACAATATGTGACGAATAAACAATCTCAGAATGGCCTGGATAAGTCAAAGCGTTTTAAAGTTATCAGCACTTAAAGTGACACTGGTCAGATTTCACTAGTGTGAAATAGGGCTGAGTCCTTAAGGGGTTAAACTGTTTGACATTAGCGATGTGCTAATGTCAGCTGAACCTAACTAGCCTTTTCCTACTTTTATCTATGCCTCCGTTACTGCAGAAATATAGCTTTTATAATATGCAAATTAGCCTCTGGGCGCTGGGGAAATTTCGCGCCGTTCAGTATTCGGTGCAGGCGCAGTGAGGCAGCCAGCGAGCGCCCTTCACTCACTGCGCCTGTGCCTAATACTGAATAAGACGGCGCAGGCGCGAGATTTACACGGCAGACAGGGCCGGCAGTAGGAGACCAACACTGCCTGGCCCTGTCAATCTAGTGTAGCAGGGCGTGGCCAGAGGTGGGAGAACGGAGCCTCTAGGAGCAGGGGCAACGCCCCCCCTGCACCCAGAGGATAATTAGCATATTATAAAAGTTAGATTTATGGCGTAACGGGGGCATAGATAAAAGTAGGAATAAGCTAGTTAGGTTCAGCTGACATTAGACCATCGCTAAGGTCAGCTAGTTTAATAGGGTTAATTTTGGTGACAGAAACCCTTTAAAACAGGCATGTCAGGAGTGGTGACAGGTCCTCTTTAAAAGCCCAGAGAACCCCTTTAATATGCCCCTGAGGATATGCTTGCAGTAGGTATAGGTAGTAATGTTTTAGTGACTGCTAGCATTTCTCATGTAATAGCAATTCTGGAGCATCTTTTCAATCTCCTGCGCTGCTGGAGGATGCAACAAATTTATGATGGGGCTCAGGCTTTGTATTAGGCGCATCCTCCAGCAGTCCATGTGCCTGGAGTGAACTCTATGGCAGCTCAGAGCTGCTGTACATTTCTGTCTTCATTTGCACCTGAAAACAGACACGAAGATAAATGTAGAAGACCCACTGGCCCTGTCTACCCCCACTACCCCTACAACTGGGTGTTACAAGTTTGGAAGGGGGGGGTATGTCGGGGCACAGTGTGTCACAGGCAGCACTGATTGGATGGTATCAAACACTCACCCAACTGGTAACACTCAATTGCAGAGTCTTTAAAGGGGTTGTCCATGACAATTAAAAATCTCACAGAAGCCCTCCAATAGCCTGAAATAAAAAATCTAAATGTTGGTGGCGTACAAGTATACGGCACATCACCGCTGCAGCCAATCGCTATCTTCAGCATTGTCCCCTGAGGACAGTGATTGGCTGCAGAGGTCGCATGCATATACCAGTACATCACTGTTACAGTTAGTAAACAAGCAGTGGCAGGAGAATGTAAAGAACGGCTGTGGGGAAAGGGGCGAGTATAATGTGATTTTTTTATTTTAAGCTATTGCAGGGCTTGTCCGAAACTTTTAATTATCTCAGACGACCCCTTTAATAAATGTCTAGTAGCCATAACTGTGGAGCGGAACAGCAAACAGTTATATGACAAGGTGCTCCAGAATAGTTATTGCATGATGAATACAATTATTTAGTCAAAAGTTTCAAAACTGCCTTTTTTTTTTTTAAGAGATTACGATGGAGTAGCAGAGACCTGTTGTTTATGGAGCTGATCCACCAGATAGGGAATAACTATTAGATCACCGGTAGTCCGACCGCCAGAAACTCCACTGATCACATGAATGGGTGCCCCCTACCCTGAAATGAATGGCATGGCTTGTCATGCATGTGCCTTTATTTCTCTGTGGGATTGCTGGAAAAATTGGGCGCTACACTCTATGATCTTTGCAGTTCCATAAATGAATTGATCCAGCAGGGTGCATCACTTCACAAATCTTGAGCCCCCGTTTCTGTGATCATGGGGTCCTAGCGATCAGAATTCCAGTGATCTAGTAGTTATCGCCTATCCTTATTTTTGCAGTGTTTGCAGCTGAACAGCGCTCAGACATTGTGGGAGAACATAGAACTGGTTTACCTTACTGGGGACAAAACAGCGACTGTAAGGTCATCATCAAGATGGAGACTACGAGAGATAACATCTACATCCTCACCAGACAGTACATACACTGGAATAACTGCACTTGAATGAACAGTGATGCTTAACTTAGTTCCTCCTTGTATTAAGCTGCAGCTGTTGCTGTATTCCAACACATAACCAGAATACCCTTTTTAATGAAACATTAAAATACGCGAAATAACCACCATTTTGTCTCCCTGTGCAGAATGTGATGATTTAGAATTGTGTTACAGTTTTCTATGGGCGAATTGTGGTGTTCTTCTAGTGTTTCACAAAAGAAAAGGCCACATCTATTACATATAAAAATCTTAAACCAGTCATTTCAATGATCCCTTATTGTTGCTATTTTAGAGAAAATGTCATTCCAAGAACTCGCAGACTTGTAAAAGTTTTATTATTTCTTTGTTCTTTTAGGGTTTCTGTGAGTCGTGCTATCAAACCTTTTGCAGAACCCGGTCGTCCACCTGATTGGTTCTCTCAAAAAGTAAGGTGATATTGTTGTATAGTATGTGAAAAGCTTAAAGTAACCCTTGACCCTTTCGCTACCAGCGCCGTACATGCGGGCAATTACCGTGACCGGCAATAATGCCGATTGCGGTAATTAAAGGCTTTAGATGCCGTGATCAAATGATCTAAATGCACAAAAACTGCTACCGGGAGCCCTACCGTCGTCCCCTGTAGCCAATGGGGATGCCGGTAATTGATTTGAATGGGCTCCGCCTTGCTGAAGAGGCCAAGAACATTCAAAGTGCAATTCTTATTTTGGCCACCAGATGAGAAAAGAAAAAAAAAAATGCAATTCTCAATAATAAATCCAGTTTAAAAATACCGTACATAATTGTTCAAAATTAAAAAATAGATTTTGTAGGCTCATATATAAGCTTCAAAATCATTACAAAAAAAAAATAATAACTGTTAAAAAATATATATATATAAAAAAAAGTTTAAATCATCCCCCTTTCCGTAAAAATATAAATACCTAAATAACAAAAAATATAAACATCATAGGTATCACCGTGACTGAACATGCCCGTACTATTAAAATATAAAAATATTTTTCCAATACGGCGAATGGCGTAACAGAAAATAGGGTCAAAATGGCCAATTTGCCATTTTTTCATTGCTTCTCTTACCCGGAAAAATTTAATAATATATAAAAAATTCACACGCACTCCAAAATAGTATCAATAAAAACTACAGATTGTCCAGCAAAAAGTCAGCCCAGACACAGCTCAGTAGATATAACTATAAAAAAAAGTTATGGGGTCAGAATATGGAGATATATATATAAAAAAAAAAAAAAAAACATTTTCAAAGTTTAAATTTATTTTTACACTATTTAGACATAAAAAACATATATATGGTATTCTCATACAGAGAATAAAGGGCATGGGTCAGTTTTGTCTCAAACGGAATGCCATGCGAACAAAACGCGTAAAATGGTGGAGGAATTGCATTTATTTTTCAATTCCGCCCCATTTGGAATTTTTTTACCACTTCTCACTACATTATATGCCATAATTAATGGTGGCATTAGAAAGTACAACTTGTCCCACAAAAAATAAGCCCTCATAGAGCTATGTGAACGGAAATATAAAAAAGTTATGGCTTAAGGAAGATATGTATGAAAAATGAAAACGCAAAAACAAAAAATCCTCTGGTATCCTAAGGTTTCATTGAGTTTCTGTGATGGAGTGGTAGTATACAGCTGTACATTAATACACAAAACATACAGAGTACAGAATACCAGACTAAGTTCAGAATATTAGTCTAGAAAAGCATGCTGGGATATTCCAGCTCTGAAGCCTGCAGCAATGTGAATACAGCTGTAAAAAAGGACCAGTACTTAATAAATAAAGTATAAAAGTAATTCTGCAGAACAAAGGCTTTAAAGGGGCTTTCCACAATTGGTGGGGCTAGGGGGACTCAGAATGGACGAGGCTATTTTCCAAGGTCCCATAGCAGTGAATGGAGAGCAAGCTACGCAAACTTAGCCACCGCTCCATTCACTGCCACAGGAATACTGGAAATAGCCCAGCCAGCGCTCGCCTATTTTCTGAACTTCCATAGTGGTGAATGGAGGGTGACCGCACACATGCGGTTGCTCTCCATTTATTTCAGAGGACCTGTTATCGAGTTGTTGGTCCCACCACTATGACCAGGGTTTGGCTATGAGGGTACTTTAAACCATTCAGCCTGCTACCACCAATTTATTTGTTGAGCTGGAAAGTCCATTTAAGGAGAATCTGTCTCTAGTTTTTTGCTGCTCTAAGGGCGACATAAACTAGTGACAGAAAACCTTGGCAAAATGCTGGGTGACTTTCTTAAATTGACCCAGCCATTTTGTGAAAAGATCACAGAGCGGCACGGAGCATTATCAATCATGTTAATGCTCCATGTCTCTGCTGCCCGGAACAGGGCTTGGCTCTCTTTCACGCAGCGGATTACTCGCACGGCATCCGCTTCTGTGAAAGAACCCTAAGGAAAAATGCCTGAGAATATGCCACTCCCAGAACATGCTGAGATTAAAAAAAAAAAAAATGCAAAGGAAGCAAGGAAACTTTATTAAAACGCTACTCAAAAAAAACTGTGTGTTGAGCATTTTTAATGTCCTGTAACATTTCATGTAGCATTTGACCACTGTATTTTTGCCAAAGAAGAGTAAAAACAACAAAAGCTGTGATTTTGTAAAAAAAGAATAGTGGCATCTATTACCGTCTTTTTCGCTCCATAAGACGCACCCCCCCCCCCCCCAAAGTGGGGAGGGGGGGGGGAATTGTTAATGCGTCTTATAGGGCGAATACAGTGCAGGGGGGAAATAATGGCCGGTGCATTGCATTTTGCCGGCACATCGCAGACTGTGCAGCATAGGGATAGCAGCCCTCACGGTGGGGTGAGGCTGAAGGCAGGAGAGCACATGTCTGGCAGATGCACAGTAGAAGGGAGACCAGGGGCTGGTGCCCTGGAGCAGGCAGACGATGGGCGGGAGCAGGCTTTCCTGTCACACATGGCTGCTCTGCCCTTACGTCTTCCCACATGCCTGCTCCTCTGGAGTGCAGCTAAACTACTAACAAAAGGTACCTAAAGTGTCCCCCCAAAAGCCTATCACTGGACAGCCCCCTCCCACTAGTGTGTCAGCAGCAGATTCCCCCCCCCCCCCATAACAGTGCATAACAGCAGATTCCCCCTCATAACAGCGCATGATAGCAGATCCCGTCATAACAGTACGTCGCAGCAGATCCCCTATAAGTGTATCTCAGCAGATCCCTCCCATAATTTAGTGTCAGCAGCAGATCCCCACAGCAGGGTGTCAGCAGCAGATCCCCCGTAACATTGTGTCAGTAGCAAATCCCCCCCCCCCCCCATAATGTGTCCAAATTATTTTAACACACCTTTGGTTTAAAATATTTTTTTCCTTATTTTCCTCCTCTAAAACCTTATGGGCAGGTGAAAAATACCACCGCTTTTTTTTTTTTTTTACTATTGAAGACCTATCCTCAATCAGCTGCTTGAAGAGAAGGCAGCGCTCATATGTAGCAGGGAGTAAGTATAATTACAACTGCTCCGTCCCCATGTACATCTACAGAGCCTTCCCGTAGAAGTAAATGGGGATGAAGCAGTTGTAATCGCACCTGCTCACCGCTGCAGTTGCGACAACGAGCAGTTAAACAGTGAAGAGAAGGCAGCGCTCATACGATCATTCTCTTCAAATAACCAATCTGATATCGATGACCTATCCAGAGCATAGCTCATCAATATAAAAAAGTGGACAACCCCTTCAATGGATGCCAGTATGCCAAATAATCCAGAGAAGTACACACGACAACAGCATGCCTCTTCAGATTTTTGTGCAAAGTTCTGCCCAATAAAAAGTGAACAGATGGACCCATATAACAGATGGGTCTTTTCTATACGGGATAAAACTTAATGGCTGGAGCACAGGGGGGGATCAGATCAGAGAGGTGACACAGGAAGTGGCAAGAGATGACATTGGTGAGTCGACTTTCTTTTATTATTTTAGGACATTTGCTGTCTTCGGGAGAATTCTTTTTCAGTCAGACAACCCCTTTAAATCTGCACCATGACTATTTATGCTGCGGATTTCCACAGTGGATTTCACCCTTTGCAAATGCATGAAATCCTTAGGTCATCTAGATTTTGAATTGAATTTGTCTCTGCAATTTACGTCCATCGTGGACTGTACCTTAACATATCAAAAGTTGAAATTGATATCCGTTATGTTGGAACATCAATCCACATTTTGTTTCTTGAAGCAATATCAGTGTTAACTCTGTTTTATTCTCAGCATTGTGCCTCACAGTATTCTGAGCTTTTGGAAACTACAGAAACTCCAAAGTGAGTATATATTTGGGTCCAAACTTATTTCTCGCTCGTATCATGGGGGGACACAGGACCGTGGGTATAGCTGCTGCTGCTGCCACTAGGAGGCGACACTAAGCTAGAAAACGAGTTAGCTCCTCCTGCCAGCTATACCACCTCCTGCCTGAAGAGAGCATTGTTTAAGGCTCATTCAGACAACTGTATCCGTTTTTGCGGTCTGGTTACATGTTCAATTAATCGCCCAGCCCTAATTGTTGCACAGTTTATATAGCCTTTTGATGGACTTTAAAGGGATTATGCAACCCCTAAAAGGACCCCCAATGCCTGTCCCCCTCATATGGCTTATACTTACTCCGTTCCCTGGCACGCGCGTCGCTTCTAATCCCTGCTCGGCCGCAGCTGCATCTCCCTGTCGTGCGGATCAAAACATCCGATGATGGGGAGAGAGGCAGCCAATAGCAGGCCACGATGGGATGAGCCTCCCTAGCATGCTCTTGTCCACAGAAAAGGGCATAAGTGACTGATCAGTGAGAGTTAACCATTGGGGCCTCCGCCAATCGTGAGAACAGTGGCCCGTGTTCCGTCGTCATCTAAATGGAGTTGAAGACATGCATATTTGTCTTCTGCCCCATTCATCTTTTTGGGACTGCCAGAGATAGCCGAGCACTGACACTCAACTATCTCTGGCTGTCCAATGGAGTTGAATGGAGAGAATAAAGGAGAACACGGGACCCCATTCTCAGTGGTCAGTCCCCCACCAATCAGACACATCCCTTATTCTCTGGATAGGAGATATGTTGTTGTAATGGGACATTTCATGTAAATAACTTTATTACATCTCATGGAAATGCTATATTTTATTATATTACCTGCATCTTCTGAAATCTAAGCATTTCTCTTATTTCAAATTGTTTAAGACGAAAAAGAGGCGAACGAGGAGAAGTTGTAGAGACAGTTGAAGATGTAATTGTGCGTAAACTGACAGCCGAAAGAATTGAAGAACTGAAGAAATTAATTAAAGAAACACAAGAAAAGTATAGGTAAATCTTTTAAATTTGTAACTCGTAAAAATGTTTAATCCATGACCCATACCAGGTGAGATCCACCTTTTTATATATTTAAAAAAAGCAGCAAGAGACATGAAGAAAAATCACAGCTTGTCACTGTCATCTCTCTCGCCCCCTTTGTGGGGACATACAAGAAGTGAACACAGTCCTCAACCCTCTTGACAGAGGGGACATGTGTTCTTTTAGGCTGAGTTCACACGGGCGTTGTGGGCAAAAAAATGCGGGTGCGTTGTGGGAACATGCGCGATTTTTCCGCGCGTGTGCAAAACATTGTAATGCGTTTTGCACTCGCGTGAGAAAAATCGCGCATGTTTGGTACCCGAACCCGAACTTCTTCACAGAAGTTCGGGCTTGGGATCGGTGTTCTGTAGATTGTATTATTTTCCCTTATAACATGGTTATAAGGGAAAATAATAGCATTCTGAATACAGAATGCATAGTAAGATAGCGCTGGAGGGGTTAAATTATTATTATTATTTTTTAACTCACCTTAATCCACTTGCTCGCGCAGCCGGCATCTCGTCTGTCTCCTTCTTTGCTGAACAGGACCTGTGGTGACGTCACTCCGGTCATCAAATGACCCATCACATGATCCATCACCATGGTAAAAGATCATGTGATGACCGGAGTGACGTCACCACAGGTCCTGTTCCTGGAATGAATGCTCACCACAGGTCCTGTTCAGCAAAGGAGGAGACAGACGAGATGCCGGCAGCAAGTGGATTAAGGTGAGTTAAATTATTATTATTATTTTTTTAACCCCCCCAGCGCTATTTTACTATGCATTCTGTATTCAGAATGCTATTATTTTCCCTTATAACCATGTTATAAGTGAAAATAATAATGATCGGGTCTCCATCCCGATCGTCTCCTAGCAACCGTGCGTGAAAATCGCACCGCATCCGCACTTGCTTGCGGATGCTTGCGATTTTCACGCAACCCCATTCACTTCTATGGGGCATGCGTTGCGTGAAAAACGCAGAATATAGAGCATGGTGCGATTTTCACGCAACGCACAAGTGATGCGTGAAAATCACTGCTCATGTGAACAGCCCCATAGAAATGAATGGGTCGGTATTCAGTGCGGGTGCAATGCGTTCAACTCGCGCATGGCATCCGCGCGGAATACTCGCCCGTGTGAAAGGGGCCTTACTGTCCCATTTAAAGAAAATCTGTCACCAGGATAATCGCTATTGAAGTAAAGCCATGGCCTAATAGCATTTAGTATCTTATTTCAAGATGTGCCTTTGTTCCAGCAATAGACGTTTTTATCCTCTGAAAATCCAGTTTATTTGGTATGCAAATGAGCCAGTAAGGTGCCCAGAGGGGCGTCACTCTTGCAGGAAGGAGCCCAGACAAGCCCCCTGCCACAATGTGCCTACCCACCCCTCCTACATCACATTCAAGCCATAACTCTGCCCCCCTTTTCTCTGCTCCCAGCATGAGGGCGGGCTTGGGCACTAGCAGGAGGCGTGCCTGGGCTCCTTCCAGCAAGAGTGACGCCCCTCTGACCCATCTACTTGTGTTGCCCCTCCTTCTGTCAGTTTGGACCCACCTATATCATTTGGGCCACTTTTAGTTTTTTTCCAGGGCCACTTTAAGTTCCCAGTCCGCCCCTGTTAAAGAGGACCTATCTGCTCTCCTGACATGTTTAACTTGGTAAATGTTCTTACTCCCTTACTGCAGTTCTGGAGCATCTTTTCTTAAAAATCTGTTCTTTGTTTTTTTTTTTTCTGTTATTTTTCCTAGAAATGTATATGTGATGCTATTTACCAGTTGGGGTGTGTCCTTCAACACACTGACACTATGCAATCAGTCCTCCTAGTGTCAGACTGTATATGGTTATTATCATTGACCCAGAAAAATAATAAATTGTCCAGGGTATATTTAATAGGTGTATTCAGACCCTGTTTTTGACCTATATTAGAACATAACCTCTATTTGTGTAATTTTGACATTACAGTATGGATGGATATCGGGCACACCCTGCATTGATATGTACCTCTAAATTATGGTGTAGTCTTTTTCATACAGACTTATAATTGTTAGGTTATCAACTCAATGGATAGTATTAGAGCAGAAGAGACTACAATAATCTGTATATGGACATACATTACATAAGAGGAAACATAGCGTTCATTTGTCAGTTTATTCATAAATATCTATGAGGAAGTTCTAAGAAAAGATAATTCAGAATTTAAATTTAATGGAGGACAAAAATATTTTATGTCAGGAGAGGTGACAAATTCCCCCACAACAGCGCCATCCACAGATCCCCCACAACAGCGCCATCCACAGATCCCCCACAACAGCGCCATCCACAGATCCCCCACAACAGCGCCATCCACAGATCCCCCACAACAGCGCCATCCACAGATCCCCACCAAACAGCGCCATCCACAGATCCCCACCAAACAGCGCCATCCACAGATCCCCACCAAACAGCGCCATCCACAGATCCCCACCAAACAGCGCCATCCACAGATCCCCACCAAACAGCGCCATCCACAGATCCCCACCAAACAGCGCCATCCACAGATCCCCACCAAACACCGCCATCCACAGATCCCCACCAAACAGCGCCATCCACAGATCCCCACCAAACAGCGCCATCCACAGATCCCCACCAAACAGCGCCATCCACAGATCCCCACCAAACAGCGCCATCCACAGATCCCCCACATGACAGACCACCATTAATTCAAAACCCACCAAAAGCACACCTTTTGGTTAAAAAAATTTTTTTTCTTATTTTCCTCCTCAAAAACCTAGGTGCGTCTTATAGGGCGAAAAATACGGTATGCGTTTTGGTTTCAGGTTTTTAGATCCAGCATAGGATCTCAACACCGGAATTAAACGGTTCCGTTTTGATTACACATCAGGATGCATCTGTTCCATTAGGATGCGGTTGTGTGACATCAAAATAGAACAAACTTGATCCCTCACTAAATACATTGACTGATATTTTTTTTTAGGATCCTAAAAAAACGGATCAATCACCATTGACTTACATTGTTTTTAGTGACGGATCCGCTTTGTTCCATTTCGATGACTGGACACAAAACTGCAGCTTGCAGCGGTTTTGTGTCCGGTCACAAAACAAAATGCTGCCGGAACAGAAGACAACCTGATGCATCCTGAACGGATCTCTTTCCATTCAGAATGCATGTGGAGAAAACTGAACCGTTTTGGCCCGGTTTTGAGATCCTCTGTCAGATCTCAAAACCAGAATGCCAAAATGCATATGTGAAAGGAAGCCTAATTCACATCGCTACTGTTCAGTACTTCTCTATAATATTCTGTATGGTGCTTTTTAGTGAGTCTGAGCGAGTTGGAGGGCAGAATCTCCTTTCTCTGTGTATTGTACAGGGAGACATCATAGCAGCTAGTCTCCACTAGTGTTGATCACGAATATTCGAATTGCAAATTTTTATCGCAAATATAGGTACTTCGAAAATTCGAGACAAGCAAGAAGCAGGGAGGAATCATGACTTTAAATGGGAAAAATGATGAATATTCTAAAAAAATGAATATATAGCACTATATCGAATATATTTGTTTTTTCGAATATTCGTAAATATTCTAAAACAAGAATATATAGCGAATATTCGAAAAAAACGAATATAGAGCAAATTAGCTAATATAGTGCTATAATCTTCTTTATCTAATAGTTGTAATTTTTTTCTCATCTGTAGTCCAGTCTGAAAAAAAAATTACAACTATAAAAAAAAGATTATAGCACTATATTAGCTAAATTGCTCTACATTCGTATTTTTCGAATATTCGCTGTATTGCTATATATTCTTGTTTTAGAATATTACGAATATTCGAAAAAAATTATATATTCGATATAGTGCTATGACTCATTGGCCCACAAGCAAGAAGCAGGGAGGAATCATGTTTTTGCTCGGCAATTGAAAAATTTGGGATAAAAATTCACATTACGAAAATTCGCATATTACGCGATCATTAGCTTGTCGATTTTTCGAGTAAAAAAAATCGTAGAGTATAACGAATATTCAAATTCGTGAATATGCGCCGAATATTCTACAAAATATTCGCGAAATATCGCAAATTCGAATGTGACCCCTGCTACTCATCACTAGTCTCCACCCACCAACTTAGAATTACAGATGTTGGTAGCAGAGGAGAACACAGCTATGGTCAGATGTTTTCACTCATGTATACACACTTGGCAGCTTATTTTGAAAGTGTAGGTACGGTTTAAAATAAAATATATTAATCTTTAGTAAGAGCTTTATTTATTTTTATAGAAAATTGAAGAAGGAAGCAGAACTGATTCAGAGTGGCCACATGGACAGCAAATTGGAGGAACTGTGGAACGATATTGTGGCGTATGTTTTGTTTTATTTTCCATTTTATCTTTTTCCATAAGACATAACCAGCAAAATACTCACTTTGTGTACCAACATTTTTCTCCACATCTTGTAGCAAGAAGAAACAGGAAGAGGAGGAAGCCGAGATGAAAAAGAAGGCAACAGATGCTGCTTATCAAGGTTAGGCTGTAACACAAGCCAAAATATCAAGCATGACTACAAATACATTTGTAGAGAAATCCAGGAGTAATACATGATGGGGAAGTATTCTCCTTCCTTCTGCAGCAAATTCTTCTCAGTAGCTTCCTGTCCGTTTCCATATAAAATTCTGTTAGTTCTTGGCTCACAGCTGTACCATTATTGCACTTACGAAGTTACCCTGCATCTAAGCTTTCATAAAACTTTTGCTAAGGCTGCATGCACACAACCCTGGTTTGGTTCCGCATCTGAGCCGCATTTTTTGCGGCTCTGGTGTGGACCCATTCACTTCAATGGGGCTGCAAAAGATGCGGACAGCACTCCGTGTGCTGTCCGCATCCGTTGCTCCCTTCTGTAGCCCCGCAAAAAAAAATAGAACATGTCCTATTCTTGTCTGTTTTGCAGACAAGGATAGGCAATGTTAGAATCGATCCGCAAAAAAAACTAATGCCATACGGATGTCAACCGTTTTTTTTTTTTGTGGACCGCAAAACACATACGGTCGTGTGCATCTAGTTTAAGTCACAGTGAGATATCAAAGGTTTTGCTTGGTGGGGGTTGAGTGTTGAGATTGATCACTTGAACGAGGAGAGAGAAGCGCTCACATAGCAGCACACTCTCTCCTTGCTGCAGGATATGGTTGTTCTAGGTATCAGTAGGGGTCTCAGCAATCAGATCCCTAACGATGAAAACCTTTGTAAGTTAATGTGAAGTGTGGCTTATGTTCTTTTACTTTACAGCTTGTGTATGAATATGAAAGATTTTCATCATTTTACAGTAATGTTTTATCTTTTTCAGCACGACAGGCAGCTAAGAATATTCCTCGCAGAAGTTCAAGCACAATAGGACGCTCATCTGTTGGATCTTCATCTCCAGGTGGAGAGTTTGGTTTAGGAGACCTGACACCGAATAGCACCGAGGAGGCAAACATGGGGGTAAGTTTACTTCTTACACTGTTCTTTTAGATATGGGTTTGCCTTGCATATGTTTAACTCATGCATGTTTGCTAAATTATGTCTTTAGGTAAGTGTGGGGTCTTTACCAAACACCCCAGTCTCCTCCTTCATTGGCATTCCTGACACCCCTCCTCCTCCTCCAACCCCTTTGGAGTCCCCATTGACCCCTGTGATGGACGACTCTCCCCAGAAAAAGATGGTGGGACAGAAAGCAACTCCACCCCCCTCCCCGCTGTTATCGGAGCTCCTGAAGAAAGGAAGTGTGTTGCCCACAAGTCCCCGTCTGGTATGGATCCCCCCTGGTTCTCATGGAGGGTGTCCCAACACTACCTATAGTCCTGCCAATGGAGGTAAAATCTGTCCGTAGTCAAGTTTCTTGCCATATCTGTTTCTTTTTCCACAGGTCAGTGAGAGTGAAATGACTTTAGGAACTAATAACATTACCGGCTCTAGTGTCTTAATGGATGTTGGGTTACTTCCAAGTCTTCATGGAGGTGAGCTGCACCCTATTGCAGGCACAATTCCAGCATCTCCGGCAGCATCAGGTATGTAGAATGACAAATGGACAAAACGATAGTTATCAAATGCTATTTATTTGTCAAAATCTTCTTAAAGGGAACCTGTCACAAAAAAACTCTTACTAAGCTGTTAATAGTACCTTATAGTGCTGCATAGTAGTTTCCTAATGCACTTTTTCATAGTTTAGCCGCATCTAGCCTCCTTCAGAAATCGATGTTTTATTCAGCCGCTGCCCCCTGCTTCAAGTCAGGTTTGAAGTCAAGGGGTCAGCGGCCTAGGCGTCTCCAATGCTGCTCTCCCCGCCTCCCGCCGCCTTTATTGACAAGCCGGATCTCAGTGCTGGGACCGTGCTCCGAGCCCGCATGCGCAGTAAAGGGCTGCTGTAGCGCGATCCTGGCTCCGGCTCGTACACTCAGCCGGCTTCAGTTTCGCTACTGCGCATGCGCCCGACATCTTCTGTAACTGCGCTAGTATGTAAGGCTGGCGGGCGCATGCGCAGTAGTGAAACTGAAGCCGGCTGAGTGTACGAGCCGGAGCCGGGATCGCGCTACAGCAGCCCTTTACTGCGCATGCGGGCTCGGAGCGCGGTCCCAGCACTGAGATCCGGCTTGTCAATAAAGGCGGCGGGAGGCGGGGAGAGCAGCATTGGAGACGCCTAGGCCGCTGCCCCCTTGACTTCAAACCTGACTTGAAGCAGGGGGCAGCGGCTGAATAAAACATCGATTTCTGAAGGAGGCTAGATGCGGCTAAACTATGAAAAAGTGCATTAGGAAACTACTATGCAGCACTATAAGGTACTATTAACAGCTTACTAAGCGTTTTTTTGGTGACAGGTTCCCTTTAAGACTTTCTTTTGGTGATTCATTTTCTTCTGTCACTTGGTCCTTGCCTCTTATTTCTGATTATGTAAATACTAGTGTTAAGTGAACTTGTTTTTTAAGTTTGGCGTCTAAAGTTCGGGTTCGGGTTATCGAAGAATCCCGTTATGGATTCTAAATTCCATTATGGTCCGTGGTAGCGGAATCCATATCGGGATTCTTCGATAACCTGAACTTTAGACGCAGAACTTAAAACACAAGTTCGGGCAACACTAGTAAATACCTTTTTTTTTTTTTTTTTTTTTTCTTCTACGCTTTTTTCTCTCTTGTTTCTGTTTTTTGCTTCATTACCTTTTCCTGTTTCTGGCCTCTTGTTGTGTTTTGTCCCTTCCTGTTCTTACCCTGCTAGGTGCTCCTACTCTGTCACGGCTTCTAGAAGCTGGTCCTGCACACTTTACTGCACCTCTTGCTTCCTTCTCTGCTGCTACAAGTGAATCGCCATCTAAATCTTTGCTGACCCCAGTAGAGTCCCAGGCTACCATTATTATGATGTCAGCACTTCCAATGACTGCAGCTGTCCCAGGTAACTTCTGCCTTGGGTTTCATGGTTGCATTAATTATTTCTTAATCTTGAATTCTTTGCTTGTTTAGGGAGACATGGATACCCTTTTAGCCCCTTAGTTGTAAATTTGGATTAAGATATGTTTTAAAATTAAATATAAAATGATTTATTATTCCAGATAAACAGAAATGTAATTTTGCAGATATAGGGGGAAATAGTCCATGATCCTCAAAGCAGTTTTGATTTGCCCATATAGTGACCCAGCAGGAGGACAGTGAAAATGCTTCTGATCCACACACAGTTACCGTGTCCATGGACAGTAGTGACATCTCCATGATCATAGATTCTATCAACAAGGAATGTCTGGGAACTGGAGATAGTAGTGCACAATCAAAGGATGAGTCTTCAGACAGCAAGGGAGACCTGGATCTAGCAGAGAAAATGGACATTGCTGTATCTTACACTGGAGAGGAGTTAGACTTTGAAACTGTTGGAGATATCATTGCAATAATTGAAGACAAGGTAAGGATGAGACGTTCCTGTCCTACGGTTTAAGGGAGTCTGTCACCAGCTAATTCACTGTTAAACCAGGCACAATGCTATGTAGGGCTAGCTCAGCTGAATGTATTGCTACTTTTCACTCAGCGATCTGCTGCTTTATTCTGAAGAAAAAGTGCTGTTAATCTATATGAAGATAAGCAGTTAAATTCACTGAGGGTGGGCTCGAGCAATTCTGTGCAACCTCTGCCAGCCCCTCTAGAATGCCACAACAGATCGCTAAATGAATTTCCTGGTGACAGACTCCCAATATAGGGAACCACTCATCAACTTTATACTGCCCTCACTGAGAGAAGCATAAAGTACAGACAGAAAGCAGTGTCATGCAGGGTCTAATAGTGTTTGCTGAGAACCGGTATTATAACCTTTGCACCCTGGCCTGGAAAACAGTCTTGACTACCTGAGAAGAGTCATGTTTATTCTTAATCCCCCTGCTCTTCTCACCCAACTGCTAATAACTGGTAGTTGTCGCCCTATGAGAAAACTGGCAATCATCAGTAGGTGGACATGGACAACAGGGGGATCATGAATAACTGTGACTCTTCTCAGGCATCCTTGAATCTTTTTCCAAGCCAGGGTGGCGATGGTTAGAACACTGGTTGTCCATGGGGAAAAAAAATGCAAAGCAAAAAAATGCAAGCATGGTTTTTACAGGTAAAGCACATTTATTTAACCTCTTAACAGTTACGTTAAAATTAGGAAAACCCTCCCAAAAATGTCACTTTTTTTATTGTAGATTTTTAATGTGTGTCTGCAGTAAGTCTTGTTGGTGCGAACTCAGGAGACATTATTGCATTTTTAACCCCTTAGTAGCATCATTAATTTTAGCATTAAGGACCAATAATATTTCCCCCCTTTGTGTTGTAGTAGTCATAACTTAAAAAAAAATTTCTTCTAAATGTTTTATTTTTATTTTGCGGGATTAGTTGTAGGTTTTTTAGGAACCATTTTTGTATATATAGTGCATTAAATAACTTTTATTATTTTATTGTTAGGGATAAAAAAAAAACAACATTATTTTGGAATTATATTTATGGTGGTAAAAATAATATAATTTTATTATCTGGGTCACTAAAATGATAGTCACATTTCTGTATATATTTTTTCACCTCCTGCAGCCTGTCAGCTCTGCCTCTGCTCCCTCATTCTCCTGCAGACTGATAGGGAGAGGGGCGGCTGCTTTAACTGCTCATATCTGTGGTTTGGTACCAGCTAGAGATATGTGCTTTGTATTATTTGAAAGCTGACATTCCAACTTTCAGACCATAAATGACAGACAGAATGACAGCAATATCTTCAATACAGGGGAAGATATCACTGATAGAAATCGGGATACTGTGAATGCAGCTGAAAGTAAAAGCAAGTTTTACCCGTAATTATTCCCGACTCGATTTCTAACACTGATATCTCCTCTCTTGCTTGGACGAATGCTGTCACAAGACCAGTTGCAGGCTTCTAGCTGCTACCATTGAGGAGATATCAGCAGCTAAAGCAGCCCCCTTCCCCTCCACTTTATGCCCGAGCTGTGTATGGCCACCTTTTAGTCATTGGACGATATGGTCATGTGATGGAGAGTGGAAAACTTTGTAATCCAAGTATAATATGGAATGCTTGCTAGTTAAATTAACTAATAGATGTACTGTTTATATTGCTTTGTAATCAAATCATTCTCTGAATAGGTTGATGACCATCCTGAAGTGCTGGATGTAGCTGCAGTTGAGGCAGCCCTTTCTTTTTGTGAAGAGAATGATGACCCCCAAGCCCTTGGTGGGCCCTGGGATCAAGCTGTTCAGGAACACACAGTGAAACAAGAGACACTTCCAAAGTCTCTCATTCCGGGGCCCAAGGATACAGATACAATAATGAATATCATGGAGTTGGCTGATATAAAAGCAGAACCTTCTGAACCAGAGGTGGAACCTGCCCAGTCAGATGGGGCCCCCCTGACATCTCTTTCAACCTTTCAGCTTGAACCCCCTGAAGAAGAGTTAAGTGAAGCTAGTGTAAAAGAACCAGTCAAAGAAGAGGAAACAAGTGATCACCAAGTGAAAACGGAGGTATATCTTTAACCATTTACGACTTGCTGGGTCTTTGAAAATGATGTCCGCTTAGGAGATCTGGGAAAGCATGATAGGAACGGACTAATTCTTCCATAGACAGCAATGGTAAACCATTGCAGTCTATGGCATAAGTGATCAAAAGATCGCATGTTTCATTTCCCGAGGGGAACTAAAAATAAATGTTTAAAAAAAAATTCTAATCAGCCCCCCCCCCCCCCCTTTCCACATATTAACCACAAAATAAATAGATGTAAAAAAAAAAAAAAAAAAGTGTTATGGCTCCAGGAAGCTCTGGAGCAAAAAAATTTGAAACTTGTAAAATCCCTGTGGCATAAAGGGGTTAAAGGGTGTGTAAAGTAGGTAAAGTAATATTTTTCTCTTACCTCAAGGAACCAGAATGTGAGACTTCTCACAGTGACGCATTTCTGAATGAAGAAGAAAGAGGGATACCATCAGAGGAGAGTCCGTCTTTAACTGGTGCGCACTGAGAACTGTAGTAATTTATATGCCAGCCTTGGGGTTATAACGAAGATTTACAACAGCTGGGTTTACAAGGGGTGCGGTATTACTTAGCACTGCATACTTTCATTGTTCTGCTCCTATTTCCAGAGCCAGTGAAATCCGAGCCTCCAGCTGCCAATCAGAACAAGGTATTCTGTCCTACAGTTTTTCTGAAATTTGTAAGATGTAGCCTTGTATTTTGGAAGGGAAGTTATGCAAATACTTTTATCCAGGACTCTCAAGGAGAGGAAGATGAGGAAGAGGAGGATGTCACAAGTGAGGTTGGTAGTCCTGAAGAGCCCAAAGAAGAAGAAGCCGGGGAGGAATATCTATCTGAAATGGATAATGAACCTCCAATCAGTGAGAGTGATGACGGATTCAGTATTCATAATGCTCAGCTTCAGTCCCACACACTTGCAGATTCTATTCCCAGCAGTCCAGCATCCTCCCAATTGTGAGTACATTTATGTACATGTTTAAAGAGGACCTCTCCTGACATGTCTGTTTTAGGAACAACTTGCGTTCTCCATGTAATAACAATTCTGGAGCATCTATTCTTATGACTATATGTTGTGCCATTCTTATTTTTGCTAGAAGTTTATGGATAAAGGTACATACAGACGGGAGTCACCTGTTGCTGGGGTGTCCTTGTATAGTCTAAAGCCTCATTCATGTGTCCGTGCTCAAATCCGTGAGCAGGTAGACAGTGATGCATCTGTGAAGCTGTCCATGAAGGATCCGTGTTGAGTCTGTGTGTCCGTTTTTTTGCTGTCCGTGTTTCACTGAAACTGAACAGCTGAAAAATAATTTTCAAAGAATCTCTTCATAATGATCCGTGAAACACAGATGGCATCCGTGGTTTTCACGGAGCCATAGACTATAACGGGCATGATGGATCCGTGAACACGGACAAAATAGAACTTGCATCCGTGCTAAAAAAAAAAACGGACCCATGGACAGTGCTAAAACACTGCGAATACACACATTAAAATGAATAGGGACGTGTGCTGTTTGTGAAGAACACGTACAGCGCACATCCGTGAAACACTGACGTGTGAATGAGGCTCAACAGAGGCAGCACTGATTGGATAGTGTCAGACTGTGCAGGGACATGCCACACATTGGTAACTCGCATCTGTACCTTTATCCATAAGCTTCCAGCAAGTATAACAGAAGAATGGCACAACACAGAGTCATAAGAACAGATGCTCCATAATTGTTATTACATGGAGAATGCATGTAGTTCCTAAAACAGACATGTCAGGAGAGGTTCTATATAAGTGTGTTTTTAGTTTTCAGAATTTTGGCAGATAAGGCAGATAAAACGTTGTTCTGTGTGTTTAAAATAACACACATCTCTATAATTTCAGTTCGGTCTGCAGTGAAGATCAGGAGGCCATACAAGCCCAGAAAATCTGGAAAAAAGCTATTATGTTGGTTTGGAGAGCAGCAGCCAATCACAGGTCTGACATCTTTTGTAACTATCTCTGCTGATTCTATGTCTGTGCCTTACTACTTTAAAGTGGTTGTCAGGCTTCTTCCCCTGCCCAATCTGACATCGAGAGACACCATGCTGGGCAGGAAAGTTGCATGGTCCTATTCTAATTAATGGGACCCATGCACAATACTCTCTGTGCATCAGATGTTTGCCTCAGCAACCGTTCTGCCTAACATTCAGTGGCATCCCTCCACCTGATGTCAGGTCAGGCAGGAGAATATGCTTGCATAACCCCTTTTTAACATGTTTTTGAGGTGTCCGTGACATCTGCTTCAGCAGGTTGTATATTTCCTTTATTCTTTGTAATACCGGTGAAGTAGAAGTAATGTATTTAATAGTTTACCTCATATGAAATAATTTTATTAATATAGACTTAATTCTGAAGCCAGATAAAATCTCTCACAAGTCTCCTGTGTTGATAATCTGCCATTTATTAAACATTACAACTGGACAATGTCAGGGTCTTCATGAGCCCACCACTTGAACCATGAATTTCCTATGGAAAATTTTGTAGCTAAATAATATGGTGATTTCTTTCTGTCTAGGTATGCCAATGTCTTTCTTCAGCCTGTGACAGATGACATTGCTCCTGGTTATCATAGTATTGTGCAGAGGTAAGAATAACTGTAGTCTAAGGTGTATTACTATATTTTCAATACATAATTACAGATGCATTCAAGATAGGAGAGAGAAAATAATTGCCTCATTGAAGTTGATGGATTTAGGATGTGTTAGATTTTTCACAGTTATTCATGAGCATTGAACTACCTTTTATTAATTGGTTTAACATATTGAGGGTAATTTGTCGCAGTACTCCTTATGCATCATTTTTTATTTTAGACCCATGGACCTATCCACTATAAAGAAAAACATTGAGACTGGTCTAATTCGGAGTACAGCGGAATTCCAAAGGGACATCATGCTTATGTTCCAGAATGCTGTAATGTATAATAGCTCTGATCATGATGTCTACCACATGGCTGTAGAGATGCAGCGTGATGTGCTGGAACAAATCCAGGTATGGTTATTAGTGTAACTACTAGATGAAATGCACTAAATGCCTTTCATGTTATAGATATTTAGAAGCTGTTAGATACATAGATTTCGTTATTTGAATTTTTTTCTCGTTTTCAACATAATCTGTCTGTTTTACATACTGTAGCAATTCCTAGCCACACAGCTGATTATGCAGACATCTGAATCAGGCATCAGTGCAAAAAGTCTAAGGGGCCGAGATTCCACACGCAAGCAAGATGCCTCTGAAAAGGTAATTTTATTTGTAAGGTTAAAAAAAGGATTTGGTTTTAGCAGTTATCTTATCTTAGGGTGCTTTCATACTTGCGTTATTCTTTTCCGGCATTGAGTTCCGTCCTAGGGGCTCAATACTGGAAAAGAACTGATCAGTTTTATCCTAATGCATTCTGAATGGAGAGCAATCTGTTCAGGATGTCTTCAGTTCAGTCTTTTTGACTTTTCAGGACGGAGATAATACTGCGGTTTTATCTCCGTCCAAAATTCCGGACCATTTCCCAACAGCGTTTTTTCCCATTGACATGCATTTTGCCCCGAGTGTTCCGGCAAAACGGATCCGGCATTGTGGTCTGCGCATGCTCAGACCTCAAAAAATTTGAAAAAAAATAAATGCCAGATCCATCCTTTCAGTCTGCGCATGCTCAGACCTAAACAAATGTGAAAAAATTTAATGCCGGATCCATTTTTCCGGCTGACACCGGAGAGACGGATCCGGCATTTCAATGCATTTGTCATACGGATCAGAATCCTGATCCGTCTGACAAATGCCATCAGTTTGCATGCGTTTTGACGGATCCAGCAGGCAGTTCCAGCGACTGAACTGCTGCCAGAATCCTCTGCCGCAAGTGTGAAAGTACCCTTAAAGAGTATTCCAGTTAGATAAAAGTATCTCCTATCCAAAGGATAGGGGGATAACTGTTAGATCATTGGGGTCCTACCACTGGGACTCCCACTGATCATAAGAACTGGGGACCCTGTACCCAGTGGAGCCCCCCACGCTGGTCAGAAATGCGAGTTGCTGCTCCACTGCGCCAGAGATAGCAAAGTACAGCACTCCGCCATCTCCCACGCTCCCGTAGAAATGTGTGGATCAGTGGCGCACAATTCTAAACAGCTGCATCGTCCATTTGAGATGGGCTCCACTGGGTATGGGGCCCCTGTTCTGATCGTGTAGTTATTCCCTGTCCTGTGGACACGGGGTAACTTTCTCTAACCGGATTACCCCTTTAAATCTCTTTGTAGCAAAGATGGGTGGCAGACAATCCAGATACAATCCCACAGTGGAGTTTACACTGCTTTTTTACAGTTCTGAATGGTAAATCTATCTAGCTATGCAGCAATGCATCCACCACTCCCAGTCTAACACAAATAACTAGAGAGATTTACCATTTAAAAGACAATGCTTGTAGGCAATCTGTGAGAAATGTAATTTTTTTTGTGGAGCAGTTTTAATAATAGAATAACCATATAACATATTTTATGTATTCACTCCTTCCTGTCCAGTTGCAGCAGAAAGAACAGATGAAAGGGTTTTCATAGTTCGTAGTAAAATACTAAAGAATACAATGCATAATGTATACAATAAATAATTGTAAATTTGTCAGGATGCTTATCACTGTTAATACCTGCAATAGCATAAGGAATTAAATAGGAATTCCAGGATTTTATCATTTAATGCCCAATCGTCAGGACAGGCCATCGATATAGGTGGGGGTGCAAAACTGTGACCAGCTGTTTCCAAGCAGCTCTGTTCTCTAGACGTAGCTGGTTACTGAGGTGAATGGGAGCAGCTCTGCAGTAACCAGCTCTATCCACTACACAATGGATGGAACATTAATCTGAAACGGCTAATCGGCAGGAGGCATGGGTCTTGGTATCTGATATCACCAATCAGATATTGAAGACCTATCCAGAGGATATGTTATCTATAGTAAAATCCTCGACTACCCCTTTAAGAGACAAGCAAATTGTATTTTTTTATGAACGAATACTTTTAGCTAGAATGTGTTTTTCAAATGTAAATAGATATAGTGTAGATGGGGGTACCTTTGGTAAAACATACCTTGTACGCGCTTGTACATTTTCAGCACTTTCTGTAGTATTTTTTTATTTTTATTTTTTACCCAGATCATTCTATTTATAAGACGAGTCCATGTAGGTATAGGGAAATCACATCTCCTGGTACCATCAGCAGATTCCAGGCATTGTATGTGCTGATAGTACAAATTATAACGCAAGTTTGGTATATTACTGTTTATTTGTACAGTGATTGTATTGGAGAGGACTTGCATTGTTTAATTCTAGTATGCTCCCTTACTTGTATTATGTGATACCATGTTTCTTTGGAAGCATCCTTAGCATGGCTTTTTATCATTTGGAATATCAATAAAAATACACCCGTATGTTGTCATTAACTGGTATTGTGTTATAAGTTGTACTATCGATGTTTCTAGGCTTAGGTCACTATTACCTGTTGTTTGAGCCCACTTTCAGTTGGCTTACTAATGGATTGGCAGTGTTGTGTATATGGCCATCAGGACAGCTCCTTTGCTCTCTTCATTGACAGAATAAAGATTCTGAAACTTCATCTGCTGGTGCCTTGAGTGCCCATATTAGAGAAAGCATGCTCTTTACTAGAAAATTATTTAGAGGTATATTAGAGAATTGCTTATCCTGCAGTTCCATAGCTTTATGGGTCATATTGCATCCAAATGTGAATATTTTTTTTAACTTAGGATTTGTCTTGTCCTTGGGGTAGCAAGGGGAAGCCAGTACTAGAATTATTGAGCTATATCTTTAAAAAAAAAAAAGTTGGAAAACCTCTAGTATGAATGCTCAAACCTCCCTGCCCCTCTATGAGATTATTGGCAAGGTCCTGGCTTCTCTTTTGCTTTTGTGTTGCCAGCTTCCTAATGTCTTGTGTCGGAGGAGAGTCTCCTTGGAATCTGACCTGTTTTTCTGTTTGTCCTTTAACAGGACAGTGTCCCCATGGGCTCTCCTGCCTTCCTTCTCTCTCTCTTTGTAAGTATTGAATAGCTGCATTGTATTGGAGGATATGTGTTCCAGCACCCTCCATCCGTCCATTACAGCTGTTTGACTATGTACTGTGAATGTTATTACTGTCTGCTGTGTGTTTCCTGTGCATTGCTACCTCGGCGCTTCTTTCTGTCCTTCAAACTGATATTAATGTTTGTGAAAACTGTCCACGCCCAATCTAGCAAGGTTACGTTCTCTGATATTTAGTGCATGATAATAAAGATGTGTTCACTCCGCAGAGTAGAGTGCATTCAGTCAGATCAGCAGTTCAGAGCTTTCAATTTGACAGGGTTAGGACAGCACTAGGATGAGAAGGCAGAAGGTCACTGCTTAGTGTTTCAGGTATGTGACTCTTTCATCTGGATCGCAGTGTGAACCCTAAAGTTATATCTGTAAGAGTATATAGCTGTCCCATCTCTTAGACAGTACTGTAGGGTATCCCATTATCTGTACTTTCTAATGACACGTTTTGTTTTTTTGTTGTGTCATAGGATGGAGGCACGCGAGGCCGCCGGTGTGCAATCGAAGCCGATATGAAGATGAAAAAATGAGGGGTCTGCTATGTGCAATACATTGCAATAGCAGTACAGTTTTATGTATAAATTGTATGATTTAATGAATTGATGTTGTCTTTGGAAAGCCAATTTATAAAACCCCAGTATCTGGGTTTCATTTCTGTTTGCCTTCCATGAAGTGTTGATACAAGCAGCATTAGGGTACTTTCACACTTGCGGCAGAGGATTCAGCAATCTGGACGCAAACTGATGCATTTGTGAGACGGATCCGGATCCGTCTCACAAATGCATTGCAATACCGGATCCGTCTTTCCGGTTGTCATCTGTAAAAACGGATCCGGTATTTTTTTTTCTTCGCAAATTTAATGGTCTGCGCATGCGCGGATGTAAAGAACGGATCCGTTTTGCCGGAACACTTGGGGCCGGATCCGGCATTAATGCATTTCAATGGAAATTAATGCCGGATCCGGCATTCCGACAAGTGTTCAGGATTTTTGGCCGGAGAGAAAACTGCAGCATGCTGCGGTATTTTCTCCGGCCAAAAAACGTAAGAGGGACTGAACTGATGCATCCTGAACGGATTGCTCTCCATTCAGAATGCATTAGGATAAAACTGATCAGTTTTTTTCCGGTATTGAGCCCCTAGGACGGAACTCAATACCAGAAAACAAAAACGCTAGTGTGAAAGTATTTTCACAGCGGTGAAAAATACGTAATTGTTAGTTGTGTACAAAATTAAATATCACTGAGGTCAACCACCTAAAATCTAACTTTTAATAGAAAATACAAAAAAATAACAATGAGCCCCTCACACGGGGACTAATATACAAACAGACAGACAGACAATGGGGGGCTTGAACCAGGACCGAAGGATGTATATTGGTGACGGAGTGGGGGCAGGGCCAAAGGGGTCCCTAGGGTATCCCTTAACTATTCTCTGCCCAGAGATGCACCCAGATGGTGGGAGCACTCTGCCCCCGTGCCTAACCTATCTGTCCTTAAAGCACCCCTACAACACAAATAGACCCTTATGGATGCCCGGGTCGTTCAATATAATCGCTACACAATGATTGTCAAAATAGATGGTTCTAGTCTCGACGCCTTTCCCCTCATGGATAAGGTTCGTCGGGAGACAACTAGAAAACAACCAAGTAAGACGCTGCCCCTCCACAGCGAATATATATTGGCGATCAAAAATAGAAAACAAAAATAAACCAAAATGCTGGAGCACCCACAGGATGGTATCCAGCCGTCAGATATACACAGAGTTGCACAGAGATGATGCAGCTAAGAAAACAGAGCATGCGGCGTAAAATGCAAGTATCAACATATTTAGAGATAAACAACGCTATACTCATCTGATGATATATGTCCGGCGGCTTGGGGTGCTCCAGGGGGCACTAAAATGAGGCTCGCTAGTGTGAAAGTACCCTTACTTATTTGTAGATATATTCTGCAAGGTAGCTACCCATAAAGGTGTTTCAAGTACTTTTTTTTAGCCAGAAATGAGACTGGATCCAAAAAGTTGTAGTTTTCTCCTCTGTTTTGGATCCACTCTTGGTTTGGGCTTTAAAAAGATGCAACAAAAGTTATAGAAAAACTGGCTTTTGATGTATGTGGAATTTTGTACTAGAGCAACATACACATGATATTTACCAGCATTTTGATCTTTGAACATCTTTTTTATGGCAATCATGAGAAATTGTTAAAATTAGTACTTTTTAACTTAATTTACATTGTTCTTTTGTAAGCTCATGTTTTCCCAAGTTAATATCAATATCAGATCAGTGGAGGTCTTACTCCTGGAACCCCCACTGATCAGCTCTGGCTCCAGTGCTGAAAAAAGGCATCGGAACTACATAGCTCCATTCATTGTGTAGTGGCCGGAGCTGGTTACTGCAGTGCCTCTCCCACTCACTTGAATGGACAGAGCTATGGAGTATATCAGTGTATTGTAATATTATCCTTCAGATTTAAAGAAAACATTGTCGTATATTGTAAGGAATAATGGTTTAATTGTCTGAATATCTTTCCTGACATTTTTTTGGAAAGATATTTGCAGATATATTGTAAGTAGCTCACAGAAGGATCATAGAACTTTGTAAATTGTATAAACGTATAAACTTAAGTGTAATTTATGTTTATTGTGTATGTGTTGATGAATACAAAATAAAGGTACCTTGTTTGGATGTTAAAATGTAAGAAGGGTATTGAAAAATAAGATATTGATGTGGTAAATGCAAATGATTACGAATGTAAGTATAACTGAAAATGTATGTTGCTGCCTCTTCTCATATTTCATAGTTCATCAGACCACCTAGTATATAGGCCATCTCTCCAAATGGTCGATGTCTGACTACCAGCATATTTGGATGTAACACTTGTGCACTGTGCAATAACCAATTCAGACTCTTGAAGGGGTTATCCAATGTCTAAAACACGCTCCGTGGCACCCGCGTCGCTCCTGATCCCCGCACGGCCATGGGGGCGAGCCTCCCCAGTGTCACTTCACTAATATCTGTGCTTGGAATCTGGTCTGCCAATGGATTGCTCAGCAAAATAGAACAAGCCCTAAATTTCACTTAAGTGATTAATGTCTTTGATAGGTTCTTTAGAAGCCTCCCTACATAGACCTAGAAGTGTATTATGTGACCTAGTGCTGTATGACAAACCTTGTTGGATATAGAAAAGGCAATGCTCCACAGAGAGGAGGCACAAAGCTTTCAGTGTGAAGGAACAACTCATTGTTATGGATATAACTCTCTAATAATCGTGTACAATGCTGCGCAACCAGTGATGGTGTTAGCCACAGTATAGAAGTGCAGCTCATACTAATCACTACAAAATAAGGGCTCATACACACGATTGTTTTGTGGTCCGCAAATGACGAATTTGCAAAACACGGCTACCGGCCGAGTGCATTCTGCATTTTGTGGAATGGAATGGGCGGCCCCTAATAGAACAGTCCTATCCTTGTCCGTAATTCATACAAGAATAGGACATGTTCTGTAATTCAGCGGACTGAACAGAACGGACAAACGGATGCGAACAGCACACGATTTTTTGCTGCCCCATTGAAGTGAAAGGATCCGCATCTGATCCACAAAAAATGCGGATAGGATGCAGACGAAAAATACATTAATGTGCATGAGCCCTAACAGTATGACTGTTATTTTAAATATTTTTAAAGAAACTGTCAATTTCTCATGAATGCATTGGGGAAATACCACCATAGATATGTGCCCAGCTGAAACTACAAGAAAAATAACAACCACTTTTAGTCTAATGTCCATTGGAGGCAGACATGACCTGCTGTTTTTTTTTCTGCAAGTCTTGCTGCTTTTAGTTTTTTCCTTTTTTTATTTTTATTTTTTTCTCACTCTACGAGTTTTAGATTTTAGTAGCACACCTTTTGGGTGTGTAACTCGCCAGTCACCCATTCCCCCTCTTACTGCATATGCAGTGGAATACAGGTGATCTCACTCAGGTGCAAGTTTAACAAAGGGGTGACCCCACTAGTGAGTATATTTCCCTTTTCCCTTATATTTATCTTCCCATCCCATTTTCATGGCTCTCTATCATTAGGCGGCCCTCCTTCAGGAGCCAAACAACTACTCCACTGTGGTTGCTTACTTGAACCACTAGGGGGCACCAGAAGTTTGGCAGTGGGCAGATAGGAATGTCCACACCCACTCTGCCTTTCACATACCCAGAGTTGACAGTTGGGCAGCTGTCTTCCTCAGTTGTCACAATCTTAATCCAGGTGGGTGGTCCCTCCATCCTGAGGTTTTTCTCTAGCTCTGCCATTGTTGGGGCCTCCTAGACATGGACCTTTTCGCCTCCTGTCTGAACCACAAGCTTCCAACTTACGTCGCCAGGTCCCAGGATCTTTGGGCTCTAGCCTTCAACGCACAGGTGGTCCCCTGGACCCAGCTTGCTCTTCTGTATCTCTTTACTACTCTTCCGTTTCTCCCTCACGTCCTCAAACTGGAAGGGGTTCGGGCCATATTGGCACCAGACTGTCCCAGCAGAGCGTGGTACACAAATCTAGTTTTTCTGCTCACTGATAATCCATGGCCGCTTCCTCTGCGTGCTCCACCTCAATTTAATTTAGCTCTTTTCAATGGCGTGTCTGTTGAAGCGGCATCTTAAGATTTTAGGTTTCTTCAAGGCCGTCATTCAGACCATGCTCTAAACTCTACCAATGCACCTGTAAGACCTTTTTTTCTGGTGCGAGTCCCATAATTTCTACCCCCTGTTCGCCATTGTCAGGATTCTCTAATTTCTTCAGTCGGAGTTAGGGCTCATTCAGACGGCCGTATGCTGTCCGCAAAAATACTGAATGCTATCCGTTTTTTTGCGGATCCGCAAAAAAAATTAAACATGTCCTATACTTGTCCGTGAAAATCAGGACATGGCCCCATTGAAGTCTATGGGTCCGCAAAAATACTGAATGCTATCCGTTTTTTTGCAGATCCGTTTTTTTGCGGATCCGCAAAAAAACGGATAGCATTCAGTATTTTTGCGGACAGCATACGGCTGTCTGAATGAGCCCTTAGAAAAAGGTTTGGGTCTGGCATACCAATCCCATCCCTGTACCTTCACCGGGACAAGGTGGGTTTTCCGTCTTGTCTTTTCTCTTTTTCTGGTTTCTTCCTTCCACATCAGTGAAGACATCGTGTTGATTTCTTTTTGTCCTAACCTCTCTCATCCCTGAGAGCGACCTCTTCATCATCTGGCACTAATAGAACCCTTCCATTGTTCAGACTATTTGTCATTCCTGATGGCCTGCGTAAGGGTCTATCAGCCTCCAAGGCATCAATCTCCCACTGGATTCAGTCAGCCATTAAGCAAGCCTACCTGATCATCTTGAGTAATGGAATCCGCATTTAAAAATAAATACCTTTTGGGATCACAGCTACGTAAGACCTCGAATAAAGCAAAATCAATTTGAGGACATATGCTGCAAATATGTAGATAGATACCACAAAGAAGCTTGAATATAGATGCAGAATTCTACCTCAGAGAGCACTGGTTTGGGTTTATCTTGTGTGACCTGGAATACACTTTTCAATTAATCATCAACTTTCACCTAAAGAGTGAATAAACTACAGGTCTTGGCAGCAGATTTCTATCTGCTACTACATAAGTTCAGTGATTTAAAATCTGATTCCTTTTTTTAATGAAAACTTCTTACTAAATTTATACTGTGTATGATATTTGGAACGAAGCCAGAAGATCGGAAAAAAAAAAAGATACTGGCTTTTAAGTCCACACTTATTGTTATGTTGTTAACTTTTCTCTAGCTATTGGGACCAGTCTACTAGGGGGCTCAGAAAAGTCGAGATTATTTTAAACTGATATGTAGAGGCACATTGTGGAGTTCCCTTACATTACTTTGATATTTCAAGGCTGTACATAGATGCTTTTTGTGTAGCAGCTTTTAGAAGAGTCGTTATGCAGACTGTAGGGGGGAAAAAAGCAGCCCTTCATTTTACTGTACTCATTCCCATATTAGAGATGGTCTGTAAAGGAGTTTTCATGTTAGACAGCGGTAATAATTATAATATATATATATATATATATATATATATATATATATATATATAATTATATAATAAAAAGTTATGCAATATTTCTGGTTAAGGCGAATATGTCAGCATGATCAACCCGATTAAACCAGACATGTTGCCTATTGGTATTAATCGTGCTGATTAAAATGATAGCTTTCTTTTGTCTGTATGATGAACTGCTGCAGAGATATCTTCCTTTTTTATGCAAATTAGAAGTTTGAAGCTCCAAGGGTTGGGCTGGAGCCCTTGGACCACTGCTAACACAATGCCCCTCTGCTCTGTGCACGCCCCCTCCCCTTTGATTGACCCATATCGTCCAGCCCTGTGTTCTAGTTCCTGCACTGTTCACCAGTTGATTCTTGCACACTTGATTTGCTGCTGCCCCAACAGTGCAGATTTAGACTGCGCATGCACTAAGAACGTCAGTCCATCTGAAAGTGGAGACGCTGGCGGCTTCACTGACTGAGGCGGAGTGCATCTGCTGGGAGGATCATGAGGCGGGTATGCTCTCCTCCCCTTACAGATCTGTGCTTGCGATCTCTACATCTCCTATCCCTTTCTTCCCCTAGTCCTCTGGAGCTGCTCTTGTACTAGAGTGCCTTTTGACATATATAGAAATATTTAAACCAACAGACAAGGTGTAACTTAAAGGGGTTCTCCAAGAGTATAAAATATCCCCTGATGCGCTGGGCACCCCACATGGAATATACTTACCCCGGCGCCGCTCCTGGTCCCCGCACCACCACTGCTGCTTCTCCCTGCACATGGATGAAAACATCCGGTGTCTGGGGGGAGCAGCCAATGGCAGACGGGGACGAGCCTCCCTAGCATCGCGGGTTATGCTAGGGAGGCTCGTCCCCATCTGCTATTGGCTGCTCCTCCCCCGACACCAGATGTTTTAATCTGTGTGCAGGGAGAAGTAGCAGCGGGGACCGGAGTAAGTATATTCCATGTGGGGTGCCCGGCACATGGGGGACATTTTATACTCTTGGAGAACTCCTTTAATTTTGTGATTATTGTAGTAATTGCAAGTAAATGACCCATTAATATCCTCTGTGCTGCATACAAAATGAATTCTAGAAAGAAATGGTTGTACCATTTTCAGGTTGTACTTTTTCTTCTTGCAGAGGAGTTCTCACTTGCAACAGAACATGCAAGAAGGTCAGACCTCCAATCATGCTGCTATTTGCCCTATGAGTTCTAGGCAAACTCACAGTGACTTTGAACATGTTGGAATAAAACAAGTTATACATGAAGATGTATTAGACCTTGCAGTCCAAATTGAATTAGTTTCTTTGGAATCTGAGCGTGCAGAGCTCAGTTCGGATGGATATAATTCAGATGTTCAGAGTTCTTCTCATGGCCTGTCACAGGTATTTACATTATTGGGGCATCATAGGCTATTATGACCTGTGTGTTTTCTCTAGTTTATTAAATTTTAATTTAGAGAATCTACCAAAAGTGAGCTAGAGTTTTGGTGTAATATCTCGGTTTTTGGCATCATTTCAAAATTTTCAGCTTGGACAGTGGTTTGTGTTTAAAAGACCATGAGTTGTGGCACAACATTAGAATAAAACATCTCAGATTATCCAGGATTGACCACCTTTTTACAAGTGATGGCCTGTCCTCAAGAAAGACCATCACTTTCTGATCAACGGGGATCTGACACCCTGCTGACCAGATGTTCTGCAGTAGCTCCGGTGACGGAACTATGCAGCTCCGTCTAATATGCAGAGGACGGAGCTGGATACTGCAGTGCTGCACAATGAATGGAGCTGTGTAATTCCTTAGCTACTGCAGAACAGCTGACTGGAGAGTGCTGCAGGGTGTTAGACTCCAATCGGGTAGTGATGACCTGGGGCTAGACCATCATTTGCAAAATAATGGCCAACCTCTTTAAAGGGCATCTGTCAGCAGATTTGTAGCTATGAAACTGGCTGACCTGTTGCATGTACGCTTGCCAGTTGAAGGCATCTGTGTTGGTCCCATGTACATATGTGCCCACACTTCTGAGAAAAATGTATTCTAAATATATGCAAATGAGTCTCTAGAAGCAGTGGGGGCATTACCCTTACTCCTAGATACTCAGCTCTCTCTGCAACTGCCACGTCCTCTGCACTTTGACAGGGCCCAGCAGGTGTGATCATGTTTACACTACTTGGCCCTTTCAATCTAAGCGCAGAGGGTGTGATAGTTGCAGAGAGCTGGCCCTTTAGGTGTAACAGCAACGCTCCTAGAGGCTCATTTGCAAATATAAAAACTTAATATTTCTCAGATGCAGCCACAGATGAACATGGGACCAACAGAGAAGCCTTTAGCTGCCAAGCAAACATGTAACAGGTTATTCAGTTTCATAGGTAGTAGTCTGCTGACAGATGACCTTTAAGGTGGCCATATATGTTAGTCAGAAACTAGCTTATGGTTTATCAGCAGTTTAACAATTATCTGGTGAACGATTGTTTCGCAGACATGGCCATACAAATAGTGGACATTGCAATTGTTCAAATTGTCCATACATGATGAATCTGGCTGTTTGATTAAAGATCTTTCTGGAAACGTTCTTTCAAAGAAAGATCTTTTGACAGACTACTGGATAAAAATTTTCCTTACGGCCAACTTCTTTTGAGATGATGCTGGTGGGTCATCACTTGGCTAAAACGATTGTCCCTTGATCATTTTTAAATCGTCCCTGTTGATCACTTTTGACTAAAGTGTATTGCCACCTTTACTACTACCTTGCTGCTTGGCTTTAAAAGCTCCTTTAAAAGAGGGACCGAGGAGCACAGACTAATAAGTTTTTACGGATGTAGGATTTTTTTTCTTCAGATTAAGTATTTACACTTAATTCTTATGCCAATTGCAGGTTGAAGATTTCAGGCTGAGTCAGTCCACTATGAGCAAAGATAATTTATTGCGTAGCTCTGAAAAATCCTGCATAGAGGACAGGAATGAAGGAGATGAAGCATGCTTAGGAAGCAATCTAGAAAATAATGTAGAAGGCCAAAGTCATCTTGAACATGGGATAACAGAAAACTCAGAGCCAACAGATACACTTCAGTCCTCAGACCTACTGCTGGTTATAAAAGAGCCTATTCTGGGCTGTGCACAGGTAACAATATACTTATTAGGCCTCATGCACACGACTGTATGTATTTTGCAGTCCGCAAAAAAATGCGAATGACATCCGTGTGCATTCCGTATTTTGTGGAACGGAACAGCTGGCCCCTAATAGAACAGTACTATCCTTGTCCATAATAGGACATGTTCTATTTTTTGCGGAACGGACATACAGAAATGGAATGCACACAGAGTACCTTTTGGTTTTTTTGCGGACCCGTTGAAATTAATGGTTCCGCAAAAAAAATGGAACGGACACGGAAAGAAAATACTTTCGTGTGCATGAGGCCTTAGAAAGACATCATGGGCTACAATCAATTGTTGGGGATATAAAGCAAAAGGCTTTATATAAAATAAAGGATCAAAGGATTTCAAAAGGGAATTGATCCTTGAGGTGGACATATAAAATACCTCAAAAAGAGATCGTTGTTAATTTAATTATGTTGTGCAATCAGTAAAATAAGGTACAAGAGTCTATGCAAAAATATAAATGATTTATTATGCAATAATTTAAAATGCAATCAAAGCTTATTGAATATAAAATTCAATAATATGCAATAACACACGTGATATGCAGTACCCAAAATTCGCCACTAGCACCAAGACCACCGTATACACAATACCTCTCAAACATAAAATGTAATACGATCCGTCTCGACCACAATCATCAGATATAGAACTCAATAATGTTAATAATAGATACGAACCTTTGCTCTGCACAAAACTATGACAAATCTCGGATAATCGGGTAGGATTGTCACACAACTTATAAATTATCAAGCCTGGTATTGACTATGGAATGAAATTATTCCAATCCGAGAATTTCCTCTGAAATCAATATTTAGATCTTTTTTTCAGTAATATGCATCTTTACTGAATAGTGACAATATTGATGTAGCACTTTTAATAACTATACATCTTCCATACAACGAGGAGTTTTCTAAATATCAGGCTAGTTAATTTATATCAACACTACACGGAATAAAGTTATACGTTACCCAAGAATGCAGATGATGTGCAGAGACTAAGGGAAGTCAGCTCCAAAGTCTGTCCTGATCATTTGGATCTTTCTCCTGGGCTTTCTTTGATTCTCTGTGTTTTCCTTGTTCCCCCTGTCTTTTTCCTGTTGCTATTATTTTTCCCCTCATGTGTGTGTGGTTTATGATCACAAACTTATCAGTTAGACACACCTTCCTAACTTGGAGTTTTCCAATCATTGTAGGCTAGGCGTGTACATATGATAATGACTGTGATGTCACTGTATTACCCAAAATGCATTTCTGCTGTTGGTGTAATGTTACTCATTTACCCCTAGGTGACACTATTACCTAAGCTATTAGTATCATTCTAGTAAGGGTTAAATATCCAAGTATGACTTTATCTCACATTCTATACACATGACATATGGAACCTTAAATCAGAGCTCCAGGGATTAGTTTTTGACACAAAAAACAACTAAAACACAGATGTTTGTGCATCATTTAGACTTTTCCCATACTCTCAAATTTTTGTACCGATAATAATATAATGAACCTTGTTCTCTCACAGAGATATCTGTGCCTCCTCGGCCACTCCAATGGGTTATTGATGGTTAGTTAAAATAACACATCTTTCCCTAGACAGAGACTCATTAGCAAGGTTTATACCTAAACTGTTTTTATCATACTCTAGGAATATATGTGTTCCTATTGAGAATTATATATATGATAACAGATACATAAATAATCCTTAATAATACGTAACAATATAAAATAATACATAGGTCCTATTGATTTTCTTATACAAAAACTAAGGTTGATTACATGTGTGTATATAGATATTACAGATTTTCTGCTTCATTAATAGATGCCAAACTGTAGAGGTAATTAGCACCAGCTGCGTCCAGAGAATATTGTTATCTCAGCCATAAATCCATAAGGAGACAAGAATGCCTCTTCTCAGACTGGTACATCCATGAGAAAATAAACCTTATGAACAATGTCCTTTCCATGAACTTCTTTTGGCCATCTTTAAAATACATAACATATAACAATATGGCCTCTTATATACCAAATCCACTATAATTAGGATATTTAGATATACAGTGGATATAAAAAGTCTACACACCCCTGTTAAAATGTCAGGTTTCTGTGCTGTAAAAAAATTAGACAAAGCTAAATCATTTCAGAACTTTTTCCACCTTTAATGTGACCTATAAACTGTACCACTCAATTGAAAAACAAACTGAAATCTTTTTTTGGTGGAGGGAAGAAAAATAAATAAATATAAAATAATGTGGTTGAATAAGTGGGGATGTAGCTGTGTTCAGAATTAAGCAATCACATTCAAAATCATGTTAAATAAGAGTCAGCATACACCTGCCATCATTTAAAGTGCCTCTGATTAACCCCAAATAAAGTTCAGCTGCTCTAGTTGATCTTTCCTGAAATTCTGAAATTTTCTTAGTCGCATCCCACAGCAAAAGCCATGGTCCACAGAGAGCTTCCAAAGCATCAGAGGGATCTCATTGTTAAAAGGTATCAGTCAGGAGAAGGGTACAAAAGAATTTCTAAGGCATACATCCAGATCAACAAAGGAATGGCTCCACCAGAAGAAGATTAAAGTTTTGGAATGGCCCAGACCTGAATCCGATTGAAAATCTGTGGGGTGATCTGAAGAGGGCTGTGCACAGGAGATGCCCTCGCAATCTGACAGATTTGGAGTGTTTTTGCAAAGAAGAGTGGGCAGATCTTGCCAAGTCAAAATGTGCCATGCTGATAGACTCATACCCAAAAAGACTGAGTGCTGTAATAAAATCAAAATATATATACTTATGGAAAAGCACAACACAATACATTTGCAACCAGAGTTCACAGGAACCTGTAACATTAAACATGATGACTGATCTGCAGGCAGCATGTTTTACAGCAGGACCAATTGAGCAGATTGATATATGGTTATATAGTAAAAGATTCAGTAAAAATTGTAATTTATTCACTGAACTCCTGGGTCATTCTGGGCTTAGGAGTAAAATGGGTGGCCTTATTCAGTGACTGACCGCCTTCCTTGCATAAGTGTGCAAACAGAGACAGCTGTCAGGCACCAAGTACCAGCAACTGGACTCCTAAGCATAGAAAGAACAGTTTTAAAGGGGTTTTCTGGTTACACACAAAAAAAAAAATAATAACCCCAGCATTCAACCTCACTGCATTATATCAGTCTAAGGCCCCTTGCAGACGAGCGTTTGTCACGCTGCGAGTCCACAGCGCAGCTCCTGGCGTGAACTCCCAGCACTGACTGGGTCACATAGCATTATATTGATTTATGATGCTATGTAATCCTTACAGTTCTTGAATGTATTAAATGACACTGACATAATGTTGTCAGTGTTATATAATACATCCCAGAACTGTAAGGGTTACATAGCATCATAAATCAATATAATGCTATGTGACCCAGTCAGTGCTGGGAGCTGCGCTGCGGACTCACAGCATGACAAATGCACGTCTGCAAGGGGCTTAAGGATTCAGAGTTAATTTGGCTCCTCCAGCGTAATTGCAATCTGTGACCCGCACCCATTGTTTACATCCTGGCTCAAGATTTACAGAAAGTGTCTGTACCATCAGGTCTTTGCCTTTCCTTCCCCTCCCAGCTGGAACAGCACACATCCAAGCCTGATCGAGGCCCTGCTGGAAAAACCCAACACAAAGATACAGCATCATTGCTGATATCACGTCTACTGGGCAGGGTCTAGGACAGGGGTACTCAAGTACTTTTTGTAAAGATCCACATACCTTCATCCTACAGCAGACTCAGGTATGAGCTGCAAAACAAAAAAAAATATATAACAGGAGGGACAACACCAGTGGCTTGCAGTGCTGCATTATGATTCCCCTAAGTGCCCCCTCACAGTAGGATGATCCCTTAGGTGCCCCTCACACAGAATGAGGCCCTCTTAAAAGGCCCCAGAACAAAGTGATGTTTTCTACGTTCCCTCCTCACACAGTATGATGTTGCTTTAAATGATCCACTTACAAAGTGATGCCCCTTAAATGTACCCCACACAGCATGATGTACCCTCAAGTAGACTCCACACAATATGATGCCACGTATCCACACACAGTATGATGCCTCCTTAAGTAGCCCCACACACACCGATGTCCCCCTCATAGATGATGGCCCCAACATTGATGTTCCCCTAATAGTTATGCACCCTTTAGTAGCCCTTCTCACAGAGTTATGCCTTTTACATAGCCCCACATACACCGTTATGCCCCCTTTAGTGGACCCCCACAGAGTTATGCACCTTTAGACATCTTCCCACAAAGTTATGCTCCCACAGTGCTGCGCCCTCAACTGCCTCCACACATAGTGATGCCCCTTTAGGTGGCCCCCAAACACTGTGATGTCCTCCTCATAGATTATGCCCCTTAGATGGCCCCCACACACAGTTATGCCCTCTTTAGTGCCCCCTCACAGTTATTTCACCTTAGGAGGCCCCCATCCCGTTATGCCCGGTTAGGTGTTCCCCCATACAGTTATTCCCCTTAAGGGACCTCACAGAGTTATGTCCCCTTTAGTGGCCCCCTCACAGTTATGCCTCCTTAGATGTCCTCTCTCAAAGGGTTATGCCATTTTAGATGTTCTCCACACAGTTATGCCCCCTTTACTGTCCCTGCTTCCCCCCCCCCCCCACACACACACAGGGTTATGTGGTGACCCCTCACAGAGTAGTGCCTTTGGTGTAAAAACTCACCTATCCCATGTTCCCCTGACAAACAGAATCGCTGTGCTGTATGTGGCTGAGCGCAGCAGGCGCAATGATGTCAGTACATTGTGTTTGCATTCGCTGGCAGCACGGGAATGGTGAAGCAGGGAGTTGACGGTTCTCTGCTTTGCCATTGTATTCAACTGTATCTGCATCCTCAGGACACAGAGTTGAACGCTGGACATGCAGGAGTCCAGACAGCTGGTCTAGGAGAATGAGCAGAACACGGCGGTAAGGTCATTGATGATGTGTCTACAGTGCAGGAATACAGGGCAACAGCTAAACAATCATGTTTCATGTGAATTGATGCTGAAAATTGCAAACCGGAATACCTCTTTAAATGAAGGAAATACAAGTTATACTGAATCTGGTCCCTCAAAACTATACATAAATCTGCTCAACTCTCTGTCCATCTCTCTCTGTGTCTCTGTATCTTTCATCGATAAGGTTCTCAAAAAAAGAGTTAAACATTTTGAATACTTGCTAAATATACACTACCAGAAAATGAAAAAAGAACACTTGGAAAACATTGCGATTGAGCTGAGCTGACAGAGTCTAAACCACTAGTGGTGCTTGGTCTAAGTTCACACAAGCAAGGTGGTGTTCCCTTTATTTTGGGTTCTACAGCAGGGCAGGGTCACATTAATACTGGGTGGCATCTCCTTTGCGGTAATACAGGCTACCACTGTGGCATGGTAATGGTCATACAGATGCTGGATATCCTTTTGTGTTATGTCATTCCAAACTCTTTCAGCTTGGACCCATAGTTCAGCCATGATGGTTGTTTTCTGCTGTGTATGGGAGATCCGTCGCCCCATCCAGTCCCAGACATTCTCAGTGAGGGAGAGATCTGTCGATTGAATTGACCAGGGGAGCTGCTAGATACCATGAAGAGGACATTGTGTAGTGTGGGCACTGTGTGGTCAGGCATTATCTTGTTTGAAAAAATACGTCTTCTGAGTCCTAAAGGCTAGGCAATATTCCCCTCATGAATATCATGTGGAACCACTATGGTAGCTAATGGCGGCACACGGCATGACACCTGGTGTTTGTCCTGTGTGTCTCCACACTATGCATGATGGCTGTAGGCACCCTCTAGCCCTCCTATGAACTATGATGCGGCCATCAATAGCAAAGCAGGTTTTGCCTTGGTACTAATGATGGCCACATCAGATCTCTTCCCCCATAGAGAATGTCTGGGACTGGATAGGACAACGGATCTCCTATGCAGAGGAGCCAACAAGCACCTTGGCTGAACTATGGGTCCAAGTTGAAAGAGCTTGGAATGACGTACCACAGGATATCTAGCATCTGTATGACCGTTACCATGCCAGAGTGGTAGCCTGTATTAATGTGACCCTGTCTCAACATATAACCTTCTGAAGAACCCAAAATAACGGGTGATCCAGCCTGGTTGTGTGATCATTGACCAAGCACCACTAGCAGCTGCTACTTTGTCAATATCAGCTCAATCACATTAGGTTTTCCAGGTGTTCTTTTTTTATTTTCTGCTAGTGTATGTTAAATTATTATGGTTCAAACTCTTTTAATTAAACAGCTTAGGTATTTCCGACAATTGTTGACAGTGGAAGATAATACGAAAAAGCATTACAGTCAAAAAGGATACTTCCTTGCAAGTAGGGTTGTAAGGAACAATGGCTATAGCTTAAAGAGGACCTTTCATGGGTTTGTAGTAAGTGAGATAAATATCTGCACATGCGGGGTACCCCCCGCTGATGCTGCCACCCTGCCTGTTTTTTTTTTTTTTTAGCGCTCCTGCGCCCCATTATGGCCCCCCGCAAATTTCGCTCTCAGAATGCTAATACTGAGCATCGGAGCAATGGGGAGGAGACGCAGTCTTTCTCTGTGGGTGTCTCCTTCTCCCTGGCTGTAGCGCTGTCCAAGCGCAGGGCAAAAAAACCTCCCTGTGTCTGTGACTCTCTGCGCTGCGATTGGACAGCGATACAGCCAGGGAGAAGGAGACGCCCACAGAGAAAGACTGCGTCTCCTCCCCATTGCGCCGATGCTCAGTATTAGCATACTGAGCGCGAAATTTGCAGGGGGCCATAACGGGGCGCAGGAGTGCTATTTAAAAAAAAGAGGCAGGTACAGATATTTATCTCACTTACTACAAACCCATAAAAGGTCCTCTTTAATGCAGTACTACCCATAAAGTAGAATTTAGACTTAGGGTACTTTCCGTCGCCGGAACTGCCTGCCAGATCTGGCAATCTGTATGCAAACGGATACCGTTTGTAGACGAATCCGGATGCGGATCCATCTCACAAATGCATTGCAATACCGGATCCGTCTCTCCGGTTGTCATCTGGAAAAACGGATCCGGTATTTATCTTTTTCACATTTTTAAAGGTCTGCGCATGCGCAGACCGCAAAACCGGATTCGTTTTTCCGGAACACTTGAGGCCGGATCCGGCATTAATGCATTTCAATGGAAAATAATGCAAGTGTTCCGGAATTTTGGACTGAGAAAATACAGCAGCATTCTGTCCAAAGGCTAGGTCTCTATTAGCGGATAGGTCTAGTCTGTAGTGTTTGCAGAAGGTTTGAAAACTAGGCCAGGTAGCTGCCCTGCAGATTTGTTCCACTGAGGCATTAGCTCTTTCCGCCCAAGAAACAGCCACTGCTCGAGTAGAATGGGCTGTGACTTTGAATGGGCAGTCTTTGTTCCGGGAAGTATAACTTGCTGGATTGTTGATTTAATCCATCTTGCAATAGTTGATTTTGCAGCTTGTTTCCCCATATTCTTCCCACTGAATTGTACAAATGAAGCTGAATCTTTCCTGAAGTGGCGAGTGACTTCTAAATAATGTATTTCTGAACAACAAACATCTAGAGCAGGCATGCTCAACCTGCGGCCCTCCAGCTGTTGCAAAACTACAACTCTCATCATTCCCTTACAGCCTACAACTATCATCCTACAGAAGGGCATTGTGGGAGTTGTAGTTTTACAACAGCTGGAGGGCCGCAGGTTGAGCATCCCTGATCTAGAGTATGAAAACGTTGTTGTTTTGCATTCTTCTGATCTGTATAAAAAGAGGGTAGAACTATTTCCTGATTACGATGAAAAGATGAGACGACTTTTGGCATAAAGGCTGGGTCCAATTTTAAGATTACTCTGTCATCCAGAATCCTCATATATGGTTCTCTTGAAGAGAAAGCCTGTATCTCTCCTACTCTCCTTGGGGATGTTATGGCCACCAGAAATACTGTTTTGAAAGAGAGCATTTTTATTTCACAGTTTTCTAAAGGTTCAAAAGGAAGTTTACATAGGTGCTCCAATACTAGTGACAAGTCCCGGGACTGACTTTCTTACTGGAGGCTGGATTCTGGAGATGGCACGAGAAAATGTTTTTATCCAATTGTGCTCTGCTAGAGGGAAGTCAAGAAACCAACTCAAAGCCAAAATCTGAACTTTTTTTGTACTGGGCCTGAGACCCATGTCAAAACCTTCCTGCAGAAATTCTAGAATGTCCTGAATAGAAGGGGAAACTGACTCTTATTGAAGAGAAACAAACCAGAAACTGAATTTTTTCCAAATCGTACCGTAGCTGGCAGAAGTAACGCTCTTGTGACTTTGTAGCATATTCGTTATAACTCTTACTGACAGGCCCCTGGCTCTTAGTATCTGCTCTTCAGATTCCATGCTGCCAGCTTCAACCTGTGAACTTGTGGATGCCAAAGAGGCCCCTGAGACAATAGGTCTTCTTCTGGGGTAAGAAAGACGGGTTCCTCCAATGCAAAGTTCTTTAGAATTGGGAACCAACTTTGTTAGGACCAGAGTTACTCGTTCTGACCTCAGCTTTTTCAGGATTGGCCCAATTACAGGAAAAGGCGGGAAGGCATATGCCATATCTATGTCCCAACTCTGAGACAAAGCATCTACTGCCACTGGTCTGTCCCATGGATTTAGTGAGAAGAAAAAGGGAAGATGAGTATTTTTTCTTGTGGCAAAGAGGTCCAATTGAGGAGTCCCCCATTTCTTGCAAAGTAGATGAAATACCTCTTTTTTGAGACACTACTCCCCTGGACATATGGAATGTTTGCTTAAGAAACCTGCAATCACATTTTTTATCTCCTTTCAGGTGGCTTGCTGAGACTGACAGTACATTTTTCTCTGCTCAGCTGAATATCCGGTTTTAAAAATGTTGAAGGGGTAGAAATCTTGACCCCCCCTTGATGTTTCAGGAATTATACTGTTGCAATGTTGTCTGAGAGAACCCGTACATGTAGGCCCTTTAGAAGTTTTTCCGCTTTTAGGAAAGTTTCCAAGACTGCTCTCAACTCCCTAAAGTTTGATGACCTGTGAGAGATTGTGACTCCAGGGACCCTGAAAGTATAAGTCCTGCACCTGGACTCCCCAGCCTGACTTGCTGCCATTCATTGTTACTAGAATCTGAGGTTCCCTTACGTCCTCAACAGCAGCACAGATGGGGTTAACTGCCCCTGTGGACTGGTAGGATCGGCGGAATTTTAATGAGCCCAAGAACCAATAAACGATCTTCAGCTCCCTGAAAGGGAGGAGATCACCCCCCAGCCCACCGTGTTTTTTTCTGTCCTCTGGACAGGTGGACTGGCGTGTCGCTCCCTCTCTGGGAGCTGAAGATTGCTTAGGGGTTCTTTTCCCCTCCTTAAGCTTAGCTCGCTTTCTATGGATCTCAGTGCCTTTATTTTAGGCCTGATCATGGCGATTTCGGTCTGGGGTACCGTCGGGGAGGGGGGCGTCCCCTCCCCTCTTCTCTCATCATCTGTAGACGGTGCTCCGTCCCTCCGTTACCGCATGTGTGCGGCGCTATGGGCGCCGCCATTTTCCGGAAGTGACGCGCCCTAGGTGCGCTACGTCACTTCCGGTTTTCCGAAGCGTTGCGGTGATGTATAAAACTCACCTTTCTTTTAAACTGGCTCCCTAGAAGGACATCCTGGACTTAGGATTAGTCTGGGGAGACAATTTTCGTATAGGTAGAGCCAGTATAGGCTCTGGTTTTTTCTACAAGAAAAAAAAAAAGGGAGTGGTGCTGATCTCGTTTCAGGAACCCGCCCATTGGGGGGCGGGGCTTCCTCCTTTTAAGCGCCCAGAGCCCATCAGTCAGTGCTCTGGTTGCGTTGCTTTCACAAGTTAGCTCCAGAGCTCTCCTGTGCTTTGTGATATTCCTGCAGTATTGCTTTGCTTGGGTTTTGTACTTCCTCTTCTTTCAGCTCTATTTCTTCTAGTGCTGGTGGGCCCCCTTAAGGTCTGGTTTTCTCCACCTCCTGATATTGTAGGTGTTATGACCTGTTTTGTTTCTTACATTACAGACTATGGCTTCCCCTAAGGAGCAGGATCAGCGGAAGGCTGGGGCCAAGAGGAAGCATTTGGCATGTTACGAATGTAACACACCCCTAGATGACAGCTGTCCTTACTCCAGATGTGAGAGTTGTCGCACGGCATCCACGGAACCCACGATGCAGGAGATGTTCCAATGGACCAAGACATACGTGGATGATTCCATCAAGGGAGTAGTTCAGCTGCTTAATGAGAGGCTACCAGGTCCCTCTCAGACTCCCATGGAGGTGGTCGCACCGGTCGAAAGACCTACCCCCTGTTCAGTGGGGTCTTCTTCTTCTGAGGAAGAAGAATCTACTTCTTGCTTTTTCCCTCCAGAAAAGACGCAGAAGTTACTCAAGTCCATCAGGTCGGGGGACCAGGATGTTGACATGGGGGAGTCCTCCGATCCCGCCGGTCGGACACAGCGTGTCTTTAGAGCGGATGAGACCCTCCTCTCTGTGATGCGCACAGAGTGGAAAAAGCCTGAGAAGGGTCCAGTTCTTACCAGAAAATTCAGACTCATGTACCCGATGACTAAACCCTTGGTGGAATCGTGGGGTTCCGTTCCCAAGGTGGACATGGCTATAGCCAAGTTGTCCCGGCGCACTCTAGTCCCTGCAGACGATGGGTCTAGCCTGCAGGACCCTCTAGACCGGAGGGCAGAGTGCACCCTTAGGAGGGGTTACGCGGCGGCCGCTGCCTCCGCATCTACTTCCATTGCGGCCACTGAGGTAGCCACCTATCTACGCTCTAGGCTTAATCAAATCCAGACGGATGTGGACCAGAGCGTATCAAGAGACGACATCCTGGCAGCCTTCAAGTCAGCCAACCTGGCTATGGACTTTTTAGTTGATTCCTCCCAGATGCAGCTGAAGCTGGCTGCCAAAACTATGGCCCTAGTTTCAGCTGCTCGCAGACCACTCTGGCTGAAACCGTGGATCGCGGATAATGCATCCAAGTTTAACCTTTGTGGGCTCCCCTTCGAACCAGATAGGTTATTCGGGTCCGAATTGGACAAAATAATGGAGGGGCTCTCCGATAAAAAAGGGAAGAGCCTCCCCCAGCAGCCCTTTCAGGGACGCCCCAGACAGGAAAAGAAGGGCGGAGGTCATCCTGGGCAGCAGTCTAGGCGCAGAGATTGGGGGGGGGGCGTCTCGTAAATATCCGAGACGCCCCCGCAAACCCACCAGGGAGGCAAAACCCTCCTGACTATGGGCCTCCTCGAGGCTCTTGGATAAGCCCTGCTGCCCCTGCAGTGTCTCCTCTAGATTTTCCCGTACCCCTCCCCCAGATTCCCGTGGGGGGCCGTCTTACCCATTTCAAAGACTCTTGGAGCCGGTTGATTGCAGACCCCTGGGTCCAGGACATAGTTTCCGCTGGGTACCGGGTAGATCTTATCTCTCTCCCCCCAGAAAGATTCATCGCCACACGAAACTTCGGGTCTGCCAAACAGGTGGTCCTAGAATCTTACATTCAGAACTATATTTCCAAGGGAGCCCTAGAGGAGGTACCGGCAGGGGAGAGGGGCCTAGGGATTTATTCACCAGTGTTCCTGGTTCCCAAGAAGACAGGAGATCTCCGGATGATCATCGATTTGAGATTCTTCAATCGATTTATAAGGAAAACAAGGTTTCGCATGGAAACCATAAGGTCAGTCAGCCATATCCTCAATCCTGGGGACGTCATGGCTACTCTGGACCTCAAGGATGCGTACCTTCACATTCCGATCCATTCCGCTTCCCGGAAACTCCTCAGGATCGCGGTCCAGATTTCAGGGGTTTGCAGGCACTTTCAGTTCGCCGTGCTTCCCTTCGGAATCTCTTCTGCCCCCCTTATCTTCACCAAGGTGGTGGTTTCGGTGGTGGCAGCTTTGAGACTCCAAGGACTGACTATTATTCCTTATCTGGACGATTGGCTTTTCATAGCCTCTTCAGTTCCGATCCTTACCCACCATCTTCAGGTCGCAATCTCTTTTCTCTTCCGCCTAGGCTGGATTATCTACTGGCAGAAGTTGAATGTGAGCCCATCGACTTCAATCCATTACTTAGGATTCGTGGTCGACTCTGTGGAGATGTCCCTCTGGTTGACTCCAGAAAGGAGAGCGCGGATTCAGGACCTGGCAAAGGTCCTTTATGTCCCTCGTCGAGTCTCTATCCGGACTCTCATGAAGATGCTGGGGCTCATGTCAGCGGCTGCGGTCCCTTGGGCGCTATGGCACCTCCGTCCTCTTCAGTCGGAGGTCTTACACCTATGGAACGGCAGCCCTGCGGGGCTAGATTCCCTGTGCTCCCTGTCCGGTCAAACCCGAAATTCCCTCAGATGGTGGTTTCAGCAACCAGCAGGGAAGTCTATGACCCAACCAGCTTGGGTCATATTGACTACAGACACGTCCCTTGTAGGCTGGGGCGCTCACCTGGACGGATCCCCAATTCAGGGATCTTGGTCTCCTCTGGAGCGGCATCTTTCCTCCAATCTTCGCGAGATGCGAGCTATCCGGCTAGCCCTCCTTCACTTTGTGCCTCAGATCCGGGGCAAAGCAGTGAAAGTCCAGTCAGACAATATGACTGCAGTTCTCTATATAAACAAACAGGGAGGCACAAGATCATTGCCCCTTCTGTCAGAGATCGGGGTAATTCTTCGATGGGCAGAGCTGAACCTTTCCCATCTATCTGCCGTTCATATTCGAGGCTCCCTCAATATGATAGCGGACCGCTTAAGTCGAGGATTACCGACCATGCAGTGGTCTCTGCATCCGGAGATCTTCAGGCAGCTAGTTCACAGATGGGGTATGCCAGAAGTGGATCTCATGGCAACCAGGTTCAACGCCAAGGTGATGAGGTTCTGTTCCCTCTACAGGGAAGACAACCCCCTGGCGATAGATGCTCTGTCAATACCGTGGAGGTTCAGGCTGGCTTACATCTTCCCTCCCTTTTCCATGATACCGAGGGTATTGATGAAAATCCGTCAGGATCAGGCCTCGGTAATAGCCATCATACCGTTTTGGCCCAGAAGATCCTGGTTTACCCAGCTCATTCAGATGAGTCGGGGACAATACTGGAGACTCCCCCCGGAGCAGACACTGGTGTCGTGGGACACTCACCTCTGCCTAGATCTGCACAGGTTCAACCTGACAGCCTGGAGGTTGATCAGTCCCTTCCCAACATAGAAGGGCTTTCCGAGTCGGTCCTGAGAACTTTGTCGCATTCCCGAGCAGAGTCTACAAAGAAGGCCTACTCCAGGATCATGAGAATCTTCGAGGCATGGTGTGATTCCAGACAGGTGGCGTCTGCAGATCCGCCCCTTCCTGCGATACTTCAATTTCTTCAGGATGGATTAGATAGAGGCCTATCTCCAGCTACCTTGAAGGTACAGGTTTATGCCATCTCGGCCTGTCTTAACAGGCCACATTCTCGGGACCCACTCATCAAACGCTTCCTGAAGGGAGCTGAAAGACTAAAGCCTACTATACTGAAACCTATCCCCCAGTGGGATCTTTCAGTAGTGCTCAGGGGGCTAGCATCTCCCCCCTTGGGGGAGGTAAATTTTAAATTTTTGACTTTAAAGATGGTCTTTCTTCTGGCTATAGCTTCAGCCAAAAGAGTTTCTGAATTGCAGGCTTTCTCCGCAATTCACCCGTACATTATTTTTCTACAGGATAGAGTACTCCTGAAGTTTTTACCTTACTTCAGGCCTAAGGTGCCTACTTTCCAGAACATCAATCAGGTAATATCTTTACCAGTTTTGTTTACAGCCTCCTCCTCTGATACTCCAGCTAGAGACCCGCTGGATATTTCAAGATGCCTCCAGATCTATGTGGATAGATCTAGTGAGTTCAGGATAGATGAGAATCTTGTTATCCTGTTTGCCGGTAAGTCTAAACGCCGTAAAGCGTCTAAAGCCACCATTAGTCGCTGGATCAAGGAGGCCATTATGGAAGCTTTCGTCTCCCAATCCTTAGATCCTCCTGAGTTTGTGAGGGCCCATTCTACTAGGGCGGTCTCCACCTCGGTTGCGGAGAGAAGACTCCTCCCCTTAGAGTTGATCTGTAAGGCGGCCTCCTGGAGCTCTGAGTCAACCTTCATCTCCCATTATAGGATAGATGCTAGGATGGCAGAGTTTTCGGCTTTTGGGCAGACTGTTCTTAGTTCTGCCAGGCATGAGGACCCTCCCTAGGGGATTCTTCTTGCTATCTCCCCATCTGTGCTGCTGTTGAGGACGTAAGGGAATCGTTAATTTCTAACGATAATTTGTTTTCCCTTAGTCCTAACAGCAGCACACAAATATCCCACCCTAAATACATTATGCTTGTTAAAAACACGGTGGGCTGGGGGGTGATCTCCTCCCTTTCAGGGAGCTGAAGAGCGTTTATTGGTTCTTGGGCTCATTAAAATTCCGCCGGTCCTACTAGTCCACAGGGGCAGTTAACCCCATCTGTGCTGCTGTTAGGACTAAGGGAAAACAAATTATCGTTAGAAATTAACGATTCTAAAGTACATGGAATTCCCACTGATAAGTTATCTGGATCTATCCACCATGAAAGACTCCGTCTTACCGACTTTGGAATGCGGATCTTCTGATCCAAAGAATTTAGATCTCGGTTCCAACAAGTTAGAACTGTTTTCTGCAAAGGTCTTGAATGGAATTGACTTCAGGGCAGTGATGGTCAGTTCGCAGTGTTCGCCAGCGAACACATGCGGGCTGCCATCTTTAGTAAGGTAGACTCACCCGTCCGGCGATGCACAGGTAAGCCCTTACCTGTGCCAGGAGCCGGTCTGAAATCAAATGCGATCACCGGGAGCAGGCAGTTCCGAGAACAGCCCGATGAAGGCCCCCGGCGGCTGTTCTCGGAACTGCCTGCTCCCGGTGACCGCATTTGATTTCAGACTGGCTCCCGACACAGGCACAGGTAAGGACTTGGAGGAGAAATGCGATTTCAACTCTATAATTTAATCTGGTGAGACGACTCTTCAGTAATTCGGAAAGTGAAGGCAAAAAGCGATCTGCACCCGTGAATTCGAGTCCAAATTCTCACGAGAACTGTGCACGGAGCAGGATACAGAGACAGTCCAGGCAATTGCAAGAAAATCTTACCGCTACGCAGGTATTGACTTGCCCGGAACACCTACACCTGAGCGCACGCTAGTCAGTGTGAACATCACATACCATCAGGTGGGGTCAGTGCTCGGTGAGCAATCATTTATCCGTACAATATACTGCGGCTATCAAAACTGTTATCTGTGATTTTGGATGCAATACTATATCAAAGCGTGCAGGCGGCCAGTATTCCAGCGCTAATACCAGATGCACTAATGAGGACATCTACTGATATAATTAATTTCGACAGGAACTTATCTTGCACCTTATCCCTCTACGATTTTTTTTATAGAATTTTTATAGAATTCCAGTGTTTTAGTGTTATATGCTATATATTTTAAGTGATGTTATTATTGTGATACCCTGTACTATTAGTATTAAATAGTGTGCCTGCTCCATGATAGTTTGAGTGCTTGCCTTTCAAGTTTATTTTATACAGGTAAGGGCTTACCTGTGCATTGCCGGACGGGTGAGTCTACCTTACTACAGATGGCAGCCCGCATGTGTTCGCTGGCGAACACTGCGAACTGACCATCACTGCTTCAGGGGATTGTGGCGATGCAAGACGTCATTAACCCCAGGATTTTCATGGCCGTTCTTATAGACCAGACTTCTTTCCTTTGGAATAAGGAAATCTCCTGGCGCATCTTTGCCTGTTTCTCTATCAGCAGGAATGAACATTGTTTTTCCGAGTCCAATAGAGTGCCTAAGAAAATATTCCTAGTCTCCAGAATAAGGTTTGATTTTTCTGGGTATATGATTAATCCCAAGCGGGAGAGACTCTTCAAGGTGAATTCCAGCTGTCTCATTAGAATGGTGGCAGATGGAGCTGTTAATAGGAAGTCGTCCAGATAAGGTATAATTATTATACCCTCTTCTTTCCTCAACCAGGACACAACTTCTGCTACTATTTTTGAAAAGATTCTTGGTGCTAAGGACAGGCTGAAGGGTAGATACTGGAACTGGAAATGTTGAATGGATGAATCCTTCTGAACCGCAAATCTCAGATATTTTTGATGCGCTGTAAATATTGTGACATGATAATAAGTATCTTTTAAAGAGGACCTTTCACTAGTTTAAAAACTAACTATATCAGTGGGCAGAGCGGCACCCAGGGGTCCCCCCTGGGAGTCCCAGGCTATGAGCTGTGCGCGACGATTGGCCAGCGCTGCAGCAAGGGACAACCCTAATACAAAAACTCCGCCCAGTACAACAGGGAGCTACAGACGCCGGAGCCTATACCGGGCAAACGGAGCGGTGCCCAGACATACTAGTAAGTGCAGGGGGACCCCTGGGCGCCGCTCTGCCCACTGATATAGTTAGTTTTTAAACTAGTGAAAGGTCCACTTTAAAAGATACTTATTATCATGTCACAATATTTACAGCGCATCAAAAATATCTGAGATTTGCGGTTCAGAAGGATTCAACATTTCCAGTTCCAGTATCTACCCTTCAGCCTGTCCTGAGTAAAAATGTAGGGATTGGGAAGGAGAGGTTCAGGTCAGGGAGAATTGACTAGTTAAAATACCTGGAATTGGGCGGATGCCGTTGTCTAAAAGGCCGGAGATCTATGAAATTGTAGCCAGTTTGACCAAACCGTTGCAAAGGTATATGCAGTATTATGATCTACTCTGAGTCCCTCTATACCAGGGATCAGAAACCTACGGCACTCCAGCTGTTCAGAAATTACAACTCCTTCATTCACTTGTATGGGAGTTAGAACAGAACCTGAGCATGTTTGCATGCTGCGAGTTGTAGTTTCACAGCAGCTGGAGTGCCGAAGGTTGCTGATCCCTGCTATACGGACGAGGGCATCTAGCCCAAACACCCAGGTTAATCTTTGCAACCGTTCGGTATGTCTCCACTTTTGTGGAATTATTTGTCGCATAGCTTAGGCAAAGAGTTTCAAGGTTCTATTTTTGATCTGTTGGATACGTCCTGGGAAGACAATAATGCAGTCTCAGGTGAGGTTGGTATAGAAGACCGGAAAAGGGAGTTACGGAGAGCAAAAACCATTCGCCAAAGTGAGCCACAGTGTATGTTGAATTATGATTGCATTTACAAATCTTGTAATTTGTTTATGCACTTTAACTTTAGAAGCTCCTTCTGTACAGCTGTGTCCACATGTTACCTATGGTAGAGCCTCACATGTATTTCACAAAGAATCCGCTGCAGAAGTCCAAGCCTGATTTCTGCTGTGGATGTGTGGCTCGTCATTCAAAGGGTCTACTTTGCATTAGGGCTCATTCATACGACTGTATGGTGGCCTGGAAATAGCGGTCCATAATGTACAGTCATGGTCAGTGTGAACTTCATGCCTGCAGTGCAGACCCATTGACTAGAATAGGTCCACGATCGGCAAAATGTGGCAAAAGATAGGACAGGTCTTATCTTTTGTGGTCCGGAGGCACGGACCCGAAAACCTATGGAAGGGCTTCCGAGTGTTTCCGTTGGCTTACGATCCATGCCTCCGCTCTGCAAAAGATAGGACATTTCTTATATTTTGCCGTATATTGCGGATGACGGACCCGGGCCAGTGCCCGTGTATTGCGGAACCGCTGTTTGCAGTCTGCAACACAGGCATGGACGGCCATACGGTCAAGTGAATGTGACTGTGTATTCTGCCGACATCTTTTTCTGCTGCATGCAAATTAAGTATGAAATGCCACATTTAGTTGCATTGTATAGAGAATTGAAGGAGATTTGATGGGAATTTTGCTGTGGAATCAATGCTTGAATCTTCCAGAAATATTAAATATTTGAACGTAGCCTTAGTGAGATGCATTAAATGTGCTGGGGGAAGAATCTATATAACCTGTGCTTCTCATGATATTTTATGTAGAATATGTTTACACTTATTATTCTTTTGCCAATTGCAGGTTGAAGATCCCTGTCAGTCTACTGCCAGTGTAGATGATTTATTGAGGTGCTCTGAAATTTCCTGCATGGAGAGTAGTAGTTCGGGTGATGGAGACTTCTTAGGAAGTAAACTAGAAAATAACGTACAAAGCAAAAGTCTTCTTGAAATTGGGAAGACAGAATACCAGACAATAGACACAATTCAATCTTCAGACAATCTTTTAACTGAATCTGTTGTGGGCTGCACACAGGTAAAACATATTTTTGATGAAAATGTGGCATGGTCATTATATAATAAAACCACAATGCAAGAAAAAAAGACAACATGGTCAACATACTGTATGTAATGCTTACAGGGGTCTATTGCTGCTAAGTTAACACTTTTCAAAAATGATCATGAGGTTTCTTTGTTCACATTTTGATCAAACTTTATACGCCCGCATGCTAGTCCACAGCATCCTTGCTTAAAATGGGTTTCCCATTAAAATGAAATGGCAAAGTCTTAGAATTTACATCACTTTCTTATTGATGGGCGTTTGACTGCTGGGATCCCCACTGATCTTAAGAATGAAGGGTTCACATTCAACTGAATAGGAATTTTTCCCAAACAGTGGTGCTCCCAGCCACCGGCCATGCAGGATAGAATTTTAAAAGGTCCACAGCACTAAATTCTTAGGTTCAGTGGGGCCTGTCCTAGAAATGTGTAGTGCAATAACCCTTTTCTAAATTTTTACATGACAACAGCTGCAATTAGAAAATTTGATGACAGTTGGAATAGACAATGAAAGCTTAACCCCTTAAGGACCTTGCCATTTTTCACCTTAAGGACCAGGCCATTTTTTGCAAATCTGACCAGTGTCACTTTACGTGGTAATAACTTTAAAACGCTTTTACTTATCCAGGCTATTTTGAGACTGTTTTCTCGTCAAATATTGTAGTTCGTGACAGTGGTAAAATTGAATAAAAAAAAATGTCATTTTTATTTATACAAAAAATTAAAAAATTTACCAAAAATTTGGAAAAATTTGCACATTTCCAAATTTCAATTTCTCTACTTTTTATAATAGATAGTAATAACTCCAAAAATAGTTATTACTTTACATTCTACATATGTCTACTTCATGTTTGGATCATTTTGCGAATGCCATTTTATTTTTTGGGGACGTTAGGAGGCTTAGAAGTTTAGAAGCAAATCTATCCAAAACCCACTTTTTAGGGACCAGTTCAGGTCTGAAGTCACTTTGTGAGGCTTATAATAGAAACCACCCAGAAATTACCCCATTTTAGAAACTACACCCCTCAAGGTATTCAAAACTGAATTTTTGTACAATAGCAAAGTAGAGTCCGGCACTTTCGTAGCAAATAACTTACAAAGACATAATCCTCCACCAAAGCAGCTGTTGACGCGTTTCGAACACAGGTGTGTTCTTAATCGAAACGCGTGAACAGCTGCTTTGGTTTAACGAGGATTTAAATGAAAGTGCTGGACTCTACTTTTCTATTGTTTGTTGGATTTAACTTGATCCGTTCCGTGCACTGGACTGCATTACCCGAGGTGAGCTGGAGTATTTTCAAATATTGAACAGATTTCGACTTATGAGGCTGGCTGACCTGTTGCATGTGCACTTGGCAGCTGACGACATCTATGTTCATATGTGGCCGCATTTCAGAGAAAAATGATGATAATATATACAAATGAGCCTTTAGGAGCAATAGGAGTGTTGTCATTACACCTAGAGGCTCTGCTCTCTCTCCATCTGCTGCGCCCTCTGGACTTTGATTGACGGGACCAGGCAGTTTAAATGTGACCACGCCTGGCTCTGACTTCTCCTAAAGTCAATCAAAGTGCAGAGGGCACGGCAGTTGCAGAGAGAGCAGAGCCTCTAGGTGTAATGGCAACGCCCCTGTTGCTCCTAGAGGCTCATTTGCATATATTAAAGCTTCATTTTTCTCAGCAATGCGGGAACATATGGACATGGGACCAACACAGATGCCTTCAGCTGCCAAGTGCACATGTAAGGGTACTTTCACACTAGCGTTATTCTTTTCCGGCATTGAGTTCCGTCCTAGGGGCTCAATACCGGAAAATAACTGATCAGTTTTATCCTAATGCATTCTGAATGGAGAGCAATCTGTTCAGGATGCATCAGTCTTTTTGACTTTTCAGGACGGAGATAATACCGCAGCATGCTGCGGTTTTATCTCCGTCCAAAATTCTGGAACACTTGCCGGAATGCCAGATCTGGCATTTTTTCCCATTGAAATACATTAACCCCTTAAGGACTCAGCCCTATTTCACCTTAAGGACTTGGCCATTTTTTGCAAATCTGACTAGTGTCACTTTAAGTGCTGATAACTTTAAAACGCTTTGACTTATCCAGGCCATTCTGAGAATGTTTTTTCGTCACATATTGTACTTCATGACACTGGTAAAATGAAGTAAAAAAAAAAAAAAACATTTTTATTTATTAAAAAATACCAAATTTACCAAAAATTTGTAAAAAATTGCAAATTTCCAAGTTTCAATTTCTCTACTTCTATAATACATAGTAATACCTCCAAAAATTGTTATTACTTTATATTCCCCATATGTCTACTTCATGTTTGAATCATTTTGGGAATGATATTTTATTTTTTGGGGATGTTACAAGGCTTTAGTTTAGAAGCAAATCTTGAAATTTTTCAGAAATTTTCAAAAACCCAATTTTTAGGGACCAGTTCAGGTCTGAAGTCACTTTGCGAGGCTTACATAATAGAAACCACCCAAAAATGACCCCATTCTATAAACTACACCCCTCAAGGTATTCAAAACTGATTTTACAAACTTTATTAACCCTTTAGGTGTTCCACAAGAATTAATGGAAAATAGAGATACAATTTCAAAATTTCACTTTTTTGGCAGATTTTCCATTTTAATATTTTTTTTCCAGTTACAAAGCAAGAGTTAACAGCCAAACCAAACTCAATATTTATGGCCCTGATTCTGTAGTTTACAGAAACACCCAATATGTGGTCGTAAACCGCTGTACGGGAACACGGCAGGGCGCAGAAGGAAAGGAATGCCATACGGTTTTTGGAAGGCAGGTTTTGCTGGACAGTTTCTTTTGACACCATGTCCCATTTGAAGCCCCCCTGATGCACCCCTAGAGTAGAAACTCCAAAAAAGTGGCCCCATTTTAGAAACTACGGGATAGGGTGGCAGTATTGTTGGTACTAGTTTAGGGTACATATGATTTTTTGTTCCTCTATATTACACTTTTTGAGGCAAGATAACAAGAAATAGCTGTTTTGGCACAGTTTTTATTTTTTGTTATTTACAACATTCATCTGACAGGTTAGATCATGTGATATTTTTATAGACCAGGTTGTCACGGATGCGGCGATACCTAATATGTATACTTTTTTTTTACTTATGTAAGTTTTACACAATGATTTCTTTTTTGAAGCAAAGAAAAACATGTTTTGGTGTTTCCATAGTCTGAGAGCCTAAATTTTTTCAGTTTTTGGGCAATTACCTTGGGTAGGGTATGATTTTTGCAGGATGAGATGACGTTTTTATTGCCACTATTTTGGGGTGCGTGTGACTTTTTGATCGCTTGCTATTACACTTTTTGTGATGTAAGGTGACAAAAAATGGTTTATTTAGCACAGTTTTTATTTTACATTTTTTACGGTGTTCACCTGAGGGGTTAGGTCATGTGATATTTTTATAGAGCCGGTCGACACGGACGTGGCGATACCTAATATGTATACTTTTTTTTATTTATGTAAGTTTTACACAATGATTTCATTTTTGAAACAAAAAAAAAATCATGTTTTAGTGTCTCCATATTCTGAGAGCCATAGTTTTTCAGTTTTTGGGCGATTATCTTAGGTAGGGTCTCATTTTTTGCGGTATGAGATTACGGTTTGATTGGCACTATTTTAGGGTGCATATGACTTTTTGATCGCTTGCTATTACACTTTTTGTGATGTAAGGTGACAAAAATTGGTTTATTTAGCACAGTTTTTATTTTTTACGGTGTTCATCTGAGGGGTTAGGTCATGTGATATTTGTATAGAGCCGGTCGATACCAACGCGGCGATACCAAATATGTATACTTTTTTTTATTTATGTAAGTTTTACACAATAACAGCTTTTTTAAAACAAAAAAAATGATGTTTTAGTGTCTCCATATTCTGAGCCATAGTTTTTTTATATTTTGGGCGATTGTCTAAGGTAGGGGCTCATTTTTGGCGGGATGAGGTGACTGTTAGATTGGTACTATTTTGGTGGGCAAACGCCTTTTTGATCGCTTGCTGTTGTACTTTTTGTGATGTAAGGTGACAAAAAAATGGTTTATTTAGCACAGTTTTTATTTTTTACGGTGTTCATCTGAGGGGTTAGGTCATGTGATATGTTTATAGAGCCGGTCGATACGGACACGGCGATACCTAATATGTATACTTTTTTTTTTTCCTATTTTTTACCTATTTTATTAACTTTATTTGGGGAAAATTACGTTTTTGTTTATTTTTACTTGAAACTAAATTTTTGGGGGGAAAACTTTATTTTTTAAACTTTTTTTTTTCACTTTATTTATTGTCCCACTTTGGGACTTGAACTTTTGGGGGTCTAATCCTTTACAATGCATTCCAATACTTCTGTATTGGAATGAATTGTCTGTATGAGTAATACTGTGTGTATTACTCATACAGCTTCCGGCCTGTGAGATCCAGGGGGCTGGATCTCACAGGCACGTCACAGGAAGGCAGCGGCGCTGCCTTCCATGCCATTGGGTCCCTCCTAAAGCTCCATGGGAACCCGATCGCACCACCTTAAGGACTCGGCAAACATGGCGTACCGGTACGTCCTAAGTCCTTAACCCCTTAAGGACACAGCCTTTTTACACCTTAGGACCAGGCCATTTTTTGCAAATCTGACCAGAGTCCCTTTAAGTGCTGATAACTTTAAAACGCTTTGACTTATCCAGGCCGTTCTGAGATTGTTTTTTCGTCACATATTGTACTTCATGACACTGGTAAAATGAAGTCAAAAAATTATTTTTTTTTGCACCAAAAAATACCTAATTTAACAAAAATTTGGAAAAATTTAGCAAATTTCAAAGTTTCAGTTTCTCTACTTCTGTAATACATAGTAATACCCCCAAAAATTGTGATGACTTTACATTCCCCATATGTCTACTTCATGTGTGAATTGTTTTGGGAATGATATTTTATTTTTTGGGGATGTTATAAGGCTTAGAAGTTTAGAAGCAAATCTTGAAATTTTTCCGAAATTTACAAAAACTAAATTTTTAGGGACCAGTTCAGGTCTGAAGTCACTTTGCGAGGCTTACATAATAGAAACCACCCAAAAATGACCCCATCTAAGAAACTACACCCCTCAAGGTATTCAAAACTGATTTTACATACGTCGTTAACCCTTTAGGTGTTGCACAAGAGTTATTGGCAAATGGGGATGAAATTTGTGAATTTCATTTTTTTGTCTAATTTTCCATTTTAACCCATTTTTTCCACTAACAAAGCAAGGGTTAACAGCCAAACAAGACTGTATCTTTATTGCCCTGACTCTGCCGTTTACAGAAACACCCAATATGTGGCCGTAAACTACTGTACGGCCACACAGCGGGGCGTAGAGTGAAAGGTGCGCCGTTTGGTTTTTGGAGGGCTGATTTTTATGGACTGGTTTATTTACACCATGTCCCATTTGAAGCCCCCTGATGCACCCCTAGAGTAGAAACTCCCTAAAAGTGACCCCATCTAAGAAACTACACCCCTCAAGGTATTCAAAACTGATTTTACATACGTCGTTAACCCTTTAGGTGTTGCACAAGAGTTATTGGCAAATGGGGATGAAATTTGAGAATTTCATTTTTTTGTCTAAATTTCCATTTTAACCCATTTTTTCCACTAACAAAGCAAGGGTTAACAGCCAAACAAGACTGTATCTTTATTGCCCTGACTCTGCCGTTTACAGAAACACCCAATATGTGGCCGTAAACTACTGTACGGCCACACAGCGGGGCGTAGAGTGAAATGTGCGCCGTTTGGTTTTTGGAGGGCTGATTTTTATGGACTGGTTTATTTACACCATGTCCCATTTGAAGCCCCCTGATGCACCCCTAGAGTAGAAACTCCCTAAAAGTGACCCCATCTAAGAAACTACACCCCTCAAGGTATTCAAAACTGATTTTACATACGTCGTTAACCCTTTAGGTGTTGCACAAGAGTTATTGGCAAATGGGGATGAAATTTGAGAATTTCATTTTTTTGTCTAATTTTCCATTTTAACCCATTTTTTCCACTAACAAAGTAAGGGTTAACAGCCAAACAAGACTGTATCTTTATTGCCCTGACTCTGCCGTTTACAGAAACACCCAATATGTGGCCGTAAACTACTGTACGGCCACACAGCGGGGCGTAGAGTGAAAGGTGCGCCGTTTGGTTTTTGGAGGGCTGATTTTTATGGACCGGTTTATTTACACCGTGTCCTGTTTCAACCCCCCTGATGCCCCCCTGGAGTAGAAACTCCCTAAAAGTGACCCCATCTAAGAAAGTACACCCCTCAAGGTATTCAAAACTGATTTTACATACGTCGTTAACCCTTTAGGTGTTGCACAAGAGTTATTGGCAAATGGGGATGAAATTTGAGAATTTCATTTTTTTGTCTAATTTTCCATTTTAACCCATTTTTTCCACTAACAAAGCAAGGGTTAACAGCCAAACAAGACTGTATCTTTATTGCCCTGACTCTGCCGTTTACAGAAACACCCAATATGTGGCCGTAAACTACTGTACGGCCACACAGCGGGGCGTAGAGTGAAAGGTGCACCGTTTGGTTTTTGGAGGGCTGATTTTTATGGACCGGTTTATTTACACCGTGTCCTGTTTCAACCCCCCTGATGCCCCCCTGGAGTAGAAACTCCCTAAAAGTGACCCCATCTAAGAAAGTACACCCCTCAAGGTATTCAAAACTGATTTTACATACGTCGTTAACCCTTTAGGTGTTGCACAAGAGTTATTGGCAAATGGGGATGAAATTTGAAAATTTCATTTTTTTGCCAAATTTTCCATTTTAACCCATTTTTTCCACTAACAAAGCAAGGGTTAACAGCCAAACAAGACTGTATCTTTATTGCCCTGACTCTGCCGTTTACAGAAACACCCAATATGTGGCCGTAAACTACTGTACGGCCACACAGCGGGGCGTAGAGTGAAAGGTGCGCCGTTTGGTTTTTGGAGGGCTGATTTTTATGGACCGGTTTATTTACACCGTGTCCTGTTTCAACCCCCCTGATGCCCCCCTGGAGTAGAAACTCCCTAAAAGTGACCCCATTTTGGAAACTAGGGGATAAGGTGGCATTTTTTGGGGGACTATTTTTAGGGTACATATGATTTTTGGTTGCTCTATATTACATTTTTGTGAGGCAAGGTTACTAAAAATTGAAATTCTGAAATTTCATCTCCATTTGCCATTAACTGTTGAGAAACACCTAAAGGGTTAATAAAGTTTGTATAATCAGTTTTGAATACCTTGAGGGGTGTAGTTTCTTAGATGGGGTCACTTTTAGGGAGTTTTTACTCTAGGGGGGCATCAGGGGGTCTTCAAAAGGGACATGGTGTCAATAAAAAAGGCCATCAAAATCGGCCTTCCAGAAACCATGTCGGTCCTTTCCTTTTGCGGCCTCCCTTTTACTGATACAGCAGTTTACGACCACAAATGTGGCATTTCTGTAAACTGCAGTATCAGGGTAATAAATTTTAACTTTTGTTTGGTTGTTAACCCTCGTTTTGTTACCGGAAAAAACGGATTGAAATGGAAAAGTGCCAAAAATTGCGTTTTTGGCACCGTTTTTTTTATTTTTTTTAACCGTGTTAATCTGGGGGGTTAGGTCATGGGGTATTTTTATAGAGGAGATTATTACCGACGCGGCAATACCTAACATGTCTACTTTTAATAAATTATTTTCATTTTTTTGGGTGTCTCAAGTCTGAGAACCAGTTTTTTTTTCCGATGTCAGTGCTAAATTGGGATATAAATTTAGTACTCCATGGAAGTGTGATACTCCCTGAAGCAACCAATAATGCAGAGGCCCGGATGATCGGGGCACGTGTCACATTGAGTAGTGGTGTCCTTCCGTATCCCCCTCCTGTGACACACTCTGCACCTTTTTTGGGTTCGTCCCTTCTTTCCAGTATGGGGGACCACACCTGGAAAGTGTTGGCCAGGGACGATCCGGGCACCTACAGTTCCCGAGGTACTCCGGCCTGCTCTTTCCCGGTCCGAAAAGATCAGGGCCATGAGGACTGCCTCATAGAACTGCAGGAATGTCCCTGTGCTGCCAGCGCTTCGGGATAGTACAAAAGAGTTGTACATGGCAACCTGCACCAAGTAGACCGCAACTTTTTTGTACCATGTCCGGGTTTTGCGCATGGCGTTAAGGCTTGAGGACTTGATCCGAGAGATCAACTCCTCCCATATACCGATTGTAGGCGACGATACAATCGGGCTTGAGGACCGTTGCCGCGGTACCTCGCACAGGGACAGGGGTGATGCCGTTACCATGAATTGTGGACAGCATAAGGACATCCCTCTTGTCCTTATACCTGACCAGCAACAGGTTTCCAGTGGTAAGGGCACGGGTCTCACCCCTGGGGATAGGTACCTGGAGGGGGAGGGCAGGGAGGCCGCGTTGATTTTTCCGCACGGTCCCACAAGCGAACGTGGATCTGGCGGCAAGGGACTGGAACAAGGGGATACTGGTATAAAAGTTATCCACGTACAGGTGGTAACCCTTATCCAGCAGTGGGTACATAAGGTCCCACACAAGTTTCCCGGTAACACCCAGAGTGGGGGGACATTCTGGTGGTTGAATCCGGGAATCTCGCCCCTCGTATATACGAAATTTGTAAGTGTACCCTGAGGTACTCTCACAAATTTTGTATAGCTTTACGCCATACCTCGCCCGCTTGGAGGGCACATACTGGCGGAAAATGAGTCTCCCCTTGAACGCAATGAGAGACTCATCAACTGCGACCTCCCTTCCAGGTACATAGGCCTCCATTAATTTGGCCCCAAAGTGATCGATGACCGGCCGTATCTTATACAGACGGTCATGGGCAGGATCACCTCGGGGTGGACATGCTGCATTATCGGAATAATGCAGACATTTCCGGATGGCCTCAAACCGGGAGCGTGTCATGGCTGTACTGTAAAGTGGGGTCTGGTATAGGACGTCCCCACTCCAGTACAGCCTGACACTGGGTTTCTTGACCAGGCCCATATGCAGCACGAGGCCCCAAAATGTCCTCATTTCGGCTGCACTGACCGGCGTCCAGCCACCGGGCCTGGCCAAAAAGGAGCCCGGGTGTTGAGCGACGAACTGTTGGGCGTACAGATTCGTCTGCTCCACCATCAGATTTACCAGTGGGTCACTGAAAAAATGACAAAAAAAGTCATATTCAGTGTAGCCCACTGTGGAAATCTGGATTCCTGATTGGCCTACAAAATCAGGAATCACAGGCTCGTATCGCTCTGGGCTACACCAGACAAATTCACCGGCAGGGGGCTCCGGTGGATTTAACTGGTGGGCCGGGAAACCAGTACGAGCCCCAGAGCTGCTCGTACCAGGCTGGGCCACAGGGTCCCTAACATGGCGGTCCCCTTGCTCCGCCTGGCGGCGTCTCCGCCGCCTTGGGGGCTCATCATCATCGCTAGATGATGAGGAGGACGCGGATGACAACAGGAATGTGGGGTCATCCTCATCCTCACTGGGACTCTCGGAGTCAGAGGCAAGCTGGGCGTATGCCTCCTCGGCCGAGAACGTCCGGCGGGCCATAGGGGAGTGTGTGTCTGCGTGTATATGTGCGTGTGTGTAACTCTTTATTTTGTGTGCGTGTGTGTGGGGGCACGGGTGTTCGCGGACTTAACCCTAAAACTAACAGAAAAAAAAAAAAAACAACTAACTAAAAAAAGGCCAAAAAATGTGGGAAAAAAAAAATCAAAACCGCTGATCAACCGTCCGAAGTTGATCAGCGGTGAGGTGTGCGATGCGCTAACAGCGGCCGGACACTAAGTGCCGGCCACAGTCAGCGTACACCAAAAAAGAAAAAAAAAAAGAAAAAAATGCACCCCAAAAAAGGTGGGGGGGGGGAAGTGGCAGCACCCCTGGGGGGTCTAGGGTCACACAGCTGTGCTGTGGACCCCAGACACCCTAACTAGGGTGATGCAATAAAAGTTCACAAACTAACTTTCTCTTTTTTTTCCCTGCCTAAACCAAACTTTCCCTGTGCTGTCCCTATGTACCTGATGGGGGGTGCTGGGGCACAGATCGGGTCCTGGGGGCACAGATCGGGTCCTGGGGTGCTGGCAGAGACACGTGCAGGCAGCTCCTCTCTCCTCCGGCTCCGGAACACAAAAGGAGGAGGAGAGGAGCGCCTGCCTCTTTTGAATTTGCCGCCGGACCGCCCACAGACCAATCAGAAAGCGATCCTGAGTGGTGATGTCACCATCACCACTCAGGATCGCTGGATGGTGATTGGTGGAGTGAAATCACACCACCATCACCATCCTGTTCCGGGTTATCGGGTCTTCAGAGACCCGAATATCCCGGAAACGCAGAAAACCGCAGGTCTGAATTGACCTGCGGTTTTCTGCGATCGCCGACATGGGGGGGTCACAGGACCCCCCGACGCATTTGCCCCAGGTGCCTGCTCGATGATTTGAGCAGGCACCGGGTTCCGATCACCGCCGGCCGAGCGGCAGTGATCGGAACCATTCATGACGTACCGGTACGTCATGTGTCCTTAAGTACCAGGACATCATGACGTACCGGTACGTCATGTGTCCTTAAGAGGTTAAGGGGTTAATGCCGGATCCGTCCCCGAGTGCATATGCTCAGACCGCAAAAAATGTGAAAAAATAATAAATTCCGGATCCGTTTTTTCCGGATTACACTGGAGAGACGGATCCGGCATTTCAGTGCATTTGTCATACGGATCAGGACAAATGCCATCAATTTGCATATATTTTGACGGATCCGGCAGGCAGTTTCGGCGATGGAACTGCCTGCCGGAATCCTCTGCTGCAAGTGTGAAAGTACCCTAACAGGTCAGTCAGTTTCATAGGTACAAATCTGCTGACAGATGCCCTTTAACTCCTCCTTTGCCTGTTCTACATTCTGTTTTCCATTATTTAATTTACATTTTATTTTTAGGACATGGATGTGGCGGAAACAAATTTCAATGAACCTGTATCAGAAGTGGATCCTCCTCCTCCTATGAACCAAAATGAAACTGAGATTTCTGTTTGTGAGCACACCGAATGTATCATGCCAAAGACTACTTCAATGCTTGAATTGTGAGTGTCTTGGTTTCCTTGAACGAAGTTCTGCACAACATTTTATTACCTTCTATTAAAATGATTTTGGTATCCTGTTTGGGAAATACAAGTATGTTACTGTTCTCTAAACTGTGCTGACATGACTGCTTGTAGATATCTTACAAGCTATAGGTAAATCACAACAAAGTAAATAAAATGAAGAGGTTGTGCCAAGTTTAACGTTATCCCCTATCCACAAGATAGGGCAGTGGTGGCGAACCTATGGCAGGCGTGCCAGAGGGGGCACTCAGAGCCCTCTGTGTGGGCCGTGCTTAGGGTTGCCACCTGTGCACTATTACTTATGAGCGCTTCCATTGTGGAGCGCTCATTAGTACAGCCTTTGACCCCTCTTCTGCTTGTGTTAAATAAATAAAACTCATCTCATCCATTTGATATTGCCGTGGGGAACACTTACTGCTCACTGGATGTGCAGGACAGGACCTGCGCTCCAGCATGATGGCGTTTCGCATTGACTGGAAGCAGCAGGACCTGCGAAATGTCATCACGCTGGAGTGTAGGTCTTATCCTTCACATTCAGTACGCAGCGAGTGTTCACCACGGCACAATCAAATGGATGAGGTTTATTTATTTATTTATTTATTTAGCATAAGAAGAGTGGGGAAGGGGACATTGATTATACTGTGGTCTCTAATGGGGGCATTATTAATACTAGGAGCTAATGGAAGAAAAGTAATACTAGGGGGGGCATTTATTTTACTGGGGGCCATTAATGGGCCTATTATTAATACTAGGGGCCACTACTGGGGCATTATTAATACTGGGGGCCACTAATGAGGGGCCTTATTAATACTGGGGGCCACTAATAGGACATTTTTGATACTAGGGGGCACCAACAGGGGCATTTTTACTGGGGCCTGTGTTAAGTCATGCCCCCACAGCTTAAAGGGGTTGTCCGGGTTCAGCTCTGAACCCGGACATACCCGTATTTTCACCCAGGCATCCCTCATGCTCCGATGCTCTCCTTTGCTCTGCACTGAATCGCACAGGGCAAAGGCATTTTCAGGAGATCTGGTGACGTATCGGGCTCTCCTTAGGGCTGCCAGGTGGAGGCTTCCGCCCAGCAGTGAGCCCGGTGACGTCACCGGCACTGATTTGCGGGCTTTAGTGCTGCCCTAGCCTGTAAAAAGACTAGGGCAGCGCTAAAGCCAGCCGATCAGAGCCAGTGACGTCACCGAACACACTGCTGGGTGGAAGCTTCCGCCCAGCAGTGTATTATTGTAAATAAAAAAGGCCTTGTCCTGCGCGATCAAACGCAGGGCAAGGGAGCGTATCGGAGCATACATGCTCCGATGCTAACATCAGGGGTGCTGCCTGGGTGAAAATATGGGAATGTCCGGGTTCAGCTCTGAACCTGAACAACCCCTTTAACTTGGCTGGTATTTTTCAGTATTCAGGTTAAATTGCAGTGTTGGCACTTTGCGGGTTTTGGTTTGCAGTTTGGGTACAAGGTCTCTAAAAGGTTCGCCATCACTGTGATAGGGGACACCGGATTGGCGGGCGTCCGACCGCTGGGAGGCCCACTGACTCCAAGAACAAAGGGGTCCAGTACCCTTGGTCTATGGGACCAGCAGAAATAGTCAAGCAATGTACAGTCGTGGCCAAAAGTTTTGAGAATGACAAAAATATTAGTTTTAACAAAGTTTGCTGCTAAACTGCTTGTAGATCTTTGTTTCAGTTGTTTCTGTGATGTAGTGAAATATAATTACACGCACTGCATACGTTTCAAAGGATTTTATAGACAATTACATGACATTTATGCAAAGAGTCAGTATTTGCAGTGTTGGCCCTTCTTTTTCAGGACCTCTGCAATTCGACTGGGCATGCTCTCAATCAACTTCTGGGCCAATTCCTGACTGATAGCAACCCATTCTTTCATCACTTCTTGGAGTTTGTCAGAATTAGTGTGTTTTTGTTTGTCCACCCGCCTCTTGAGGATTGACCACAAGTTCTCAATGGGATTAAGATCTGGGGAGTTTCCAGGCCATGGACCCAAAATTTCAACGTTTTGGTCCCCGAGCCACTTAGTTATCACTTTTGCCTTATGGCACGGTGCTCCATCATGCTGGAAAATGCATTGTTCTTCACCAAACTGTTGTTGGATTGTTTGAAGAAGTTGCTGTTGGAGGGTGTTTTGGTACCATTTTTTATTCATGGCTGTGTTTTTGGGCAAAATTGTGAGTGAGCCCACTCCCTTGAATGAGAAGCAACCCCACACATGAATGGTCTCAGGATGCTTTACTGTTGGCATGACACAGGACTGATGGTAGCGCTCACCTTTTCTTCTCTGGACAAGCCTTTTTTCAGATGCCCCAAACAATCGGAAAGAGGCTTCATCGGAGAATATGACTTTGCCCCAGTCCTCAGCAGTCCATTCACCATACTTTCTGCAGAAGATCAATCTGTCCCTGATGTTTTTTTGGGAGAGAAGTGGCTTCTTTGCTGCCCTTCTTGACACCAGGCCATCTTCCAAAAGTCTTCACCTCACTGTGCGTGCAGATGCGCTCACACCTGCCTGCTGCCATTCCTGAGCAAGCTCTGAACTGGTGGCACTCTGATCCCGCAGCTGAATCCTCTTTAGGAGACGATCCTGGCGCTTGATGGACTTTCTTGGACGCCCTGAAGCCTTCTTAACAAGAATTTAACCTCTTTCCTTGAAGTTCTTGATGATCCTATAAATTGTTGATTGAGGTGCAATCTTAGTAGCCACAATATCCTTGCCTGTGAAGCCATTTTTATGCAACGTAATGATGGCTGCATGCGTTTCTTTGCAGGTCACCATGATTAACAATGGAAGAACAATGATTTCAAGCATCACCCTCCTTTTAACATGTCAAGTCTGCCATTTTAACCCAATCAGCCTGACATAATGATCTCCAGCCTTGTGCTCGTCAACATTCTCACCTGAGTTAACAAGACCATTACTGAAATGATCTCAGCAGGTCCTTTAATGACAGCAATGAAATGCAGTGTAAAGTTTTTTTGGGGATTAAGTTAATTTTCATTGCAAAGAAGGACTATGCAATTCATCTGATCACTCTTCATAACATTCTGGAGTATATGCAAATTGCTATTATAAAAACTTAAGCAGCAACTTTTCCAATTTCCAATATTTATGTAATTCTCAAAACTTTTGGCCACGACTGTACTTGCGTATCTCAGCCAATCTCATAGGGAATGAATAGAGCAGCAGGGCACGCACATAACCTGCTGCTTCATCAGATCGGGGGGGGGGGGGGGGGGGGGAGCAAGGGCAACCCCCATTCTCAGGATCGTGGGTGTCCCAGCAGTTGGACCCCTACTGATCAGTTAGTTATCCCCTATCTTGTGGATATGGGATAACTTCAAAACTAGGCACAACCCTTTTTTATCTAATTCCTTAGATGGCAATGGCACTTGTGGATGTCCATAGCTCTCAGGCCATGTAAGAAATTTCATGATACTGAACAGTGCATACATTTACAGCTTGCGTATACATGTGCAGTCATATCTATCTATTTTTCAGATTGCTTTTAAATACTAGAGAACCCAACCAGAAAAACATCAGAAAGAAGTTGGGATCCATTTGGAAGATGATAGGAGATCATAGGTGTGTTTTAACCTATTCGCTGACAGAAGTGTTTGGACATTGTGCACGACAATATCCACAGTAAAAATATACTAATAAAACCTAAATTACAAAATAAAAAAATCATACTAAACCTAATTACCTATATATCAAAAGTAGACACCGGCACATTGTCAGAATGGCACTCAGCACTTTATACACACAGACGCTTTCATGCAACTTTGCATCAAATGTAATTTTTCATAAAAATTGCATAAAAGGAGATAAAAGTGGGTAAAAGTGTGACCCGAGCTGAAAGTTCCACAACTCTTAAAAATAAACATTCAACATGTGTAGAGTTCATACATATCACTTACCGTAGGCCTAAGTTTACATGCACATATTTTCATGAAAAAATAGCAGCCTATACAATACAGGGATTACAGTCCTTGAAAAGTAAGTGCACCCCCAAAACCTATATATTTCCTGAAAGCACATATCCAGATGGTTGCAGTTGCCTTGACAGATTGCAAATAGTGGCAATGAGGAGAGAAAGGCACTCATAGGGTGAGTATGTCAAATAAACACTATATCAACAATAGTGGGAAATGGTTTGCTCACCAATTTTGGTTGCACCAAATTGGGCGCAACCACAATGTGGGCCTAATGGAGATGGTTAATGGTTGATGCAGCCTGAACTTGTCCAATCATCTTGGGCGGGAGCCACACCTCCAATTGAGTAAACAGTAGAAATGGAAATAGGAAAACGCCGGACCATAGAAGTCAAGCGTGTGGACAACAGGGGGCGCACTTTCACAACCAGTTGTTAAACAAATTTCAATTTATTCAATGACGGGTTTTGGGGTACTGCTGACCCCTTTATCAAGTTGTTTTTGAAGAAGTTTTACTTAGATCCATTAATCCAAATTAATGCTGATGTGAACCCGACCTTAGAATTATCAAAATAGACTGATTATTTGCACTATCCTTTTTCCTACCTCAATTATACTTTATTCTTATACATATATAACCACAACACAAAGAATTCTGTTATAGAAAAATCTTTATTGTAGTAAATTAGAAACATATATTCTTTATTATATATGATAAATTTAATTATTATTTGTAACCTTTAAAAAATAAAATAAATTTACCATTAAAAAAGCAAACACTGGAACAGAGGCCATGCGATATATAGTAATCATCCACATATGTGTTAAAAATGTATACTGTCGTACCGTCACCGCTTCTAGGTTACCTAAATCTACATTCTCTACATCTACATTTATACACACTGTGTATAAAATTATAACCTAATAATTAATACACACAACTATCTATTTATGGAACTTTGCAGCCAGCAGTGATTATTAGCAGAAATTGGACAAAATTGTAATTTGCGACTAAATTACATAGTCTAGCAAAGACCTTATGGAAATAAAATATAGTCTGCAAAAAATTGAAGTGATATTTTTTTACTAGTATAGGAAAAATTTTATTTTACATAAATTGTAGATAATAAAACAAATGTCTTGAACTATGTTATGTAACAGTATTCAAATAGTACAGCTAAAGGGGTTATCTGGAAAAAGATACTGATGACCTATCTTCAGGATAGCTCATCAATATCAGATCTGCAGGGGTCCGACACCCAGGACCCCTGCTGATCAGCTGTTAGAAGAGGCTGGGCGCCCCATGAGCATCACAACCGCCTTCTCGGCAAGTGACGTCATCGTATATCATTCACATGGCCTAGTTGCAACTCTGCCCCATTCTAGTCAAAGGGGCTGAGCTGCAATACCAAGCACAGCCACAATACGATGTACAGCGCTGTGCTTGATAGGCTGCCGAAGCTCCGGTGAGTACTGCGGCTTCCTGAAATAGCTGATCGGTGGGGGTGCCGGGACTCAGACCACTTCTGGTGTGATAATGATAACCTATCCTGAGGATTAGTCATGATTATCTTTTCTAGGATAACCCCTTTAATATCCATGCAAGCAATAAGCTATTATGTCTGTCTCATTCGCATTTTATTGCAGATATGCAGGACCGTTTCGTAAGCCGCTGACAGACAAAGAGGCCCCAGGATATAAGGAGATTGTTAAACGGTTAGTACAGGTGTTTTTTTTTCAATATAGTGTATAGGTGTATAATATAAGTGTGTGCTCTAAATAATGTATGGTTATGGAGTTTCTTTTCTGGTTTCCATTATCCAGTTTTTCCCCCATTAGAAATGTCTTATCTGTGTTTCAGTAACAATCTGTAATGGGATACAAAAAAGTTTTGGCAGCACTACTCATCCCATTGGGAAGGTCATTAAAGATACCTTTAAAGGTGGTGGTGCACGCAGATGGGGATCCTGGCCAGTGGTCCCAACGTCTAGGTAAAATGTAATAATCCGCAGCACTCGCCAGTGTGGAAAATCAGGGTGGTGATTTATTCACAAATCAGCATGGTACAAGCAACTGTTCTTGTACCATGCTGATTTGTGAATAAATCACCACCCTGATTTCTCACACTGGCGAGTGCTGCGGATTATTACATTTTACCAATCTGTAATGTGAGACACTTTTCTTTACATACATGGTTTTCTGTGAAGATGGACTACCAGCTTCAGTCACCAGTACTGACATAGAATTTCAGTTTTTTTACAATATTTGGACATCTACAAGTTTAAATTCCTTTACCAGAATATTTATACCGATGAAATGAAAAATTAAAAGAAGAATGCGTTCCCCCTCCCAACATCCGTTCACATCTTTGATCAGTTACCGTACAAAGGATTAGAATGAAATATGTGCATAGAGGCAAGTATTGAAATGAGTGCTTGTTTTTCTAGACCTACGGATCTTTCTACAATAAAACGGGGCCTAATAAAGGGAAATATAAGGACAAGTGCAGAGTTCCAGAGAGACATTCTGTTAATGTTCCAAAATGCTGTGATGTACAACAGCGTCTATCACACTGTTCACCAGAAAGCCCTGGAGATACAAAGAGATGTAGAGGAGTTGCTACAGGTATGTTGATGCTAAGCCATTATGATCTTTCACCAATTATTACTTTCTCTTTGTGTTCCATCATTAATAAGGTGATCAGAAATCCTTATGAAACCATCGATTTGTACTAACAGAACTGATTATTTCTGTTCACAGACACAGAACATACAATAGTTGGGCTGTCAGTAAGGGCTCATGCACATGACCGTTGTTTGGGTCCGCATCTGAGCCGCACTCCGTGTGCTGTCCGTATCCATTGCTCCCAAAAAATAGAAGATGTGCTATTCTTGTCTGTTTTGCGGACAAAAATAGGCATTTCTATCGTGGGCTGCCCATTCCGTTCTGCAAATTGCGGAACGTACATGGCTGGTATCCATGTTTTGCGGATCCGCGTGCATGAGCCCTAAGACAGCTCAGTCCCAACAATTTCATTGCATGCACTGCAATGAAGTATATCAACTGACAGGCTAATGGCACAGAGACAAGGCCATGGGGTGGGCATAAATAGGATGAATAGATTTTGTTAATATTTGTCCTATTTCCTTGGGGGAGGAGGCTTTATAACATTTAAAGGTCTGTTTACTGTCCTGCTAATGGCACTGTGTGCAAGAAGGAGAAGTGTTGTCAAAGAGCCCACAGGTATTAATGGGTTTATGGAGAGGGTTCAGCCAGAGTGGAACACTACTACAAAGAAGTCTCTTGCTAAGATATGCCATCAATGTCAAATAGTTGCAAGCGCCGCTGCCTTTCAAACGGCTAATTGGCGGGGGGTCGGGTGTGGGACCCCAACTGATCAGATGCCGATGATCTATCCAAAGGATAGATTAGTAATCAAAAATGTACAGAAGCCCTTTTATTTGCCATGCAGTGGTGCTACAGGGAAATTTAACCACTTAAGGACCACAGGTTTATACCCCCCTAAAGACCAGGCCCTTTTTTACAAATCGGCACTCCACAACTTTAGCGGTTTATTGCTCGGTCATGCAACTTACCACCCAAATGAATTTTACCTCCTTTTCTTCTCACTAATAGAGCTTTCATTTGGTGGCATTTCATTGCTGCTGACATTTTTACTTTTTTTGTTATTAATCGAAATTTAACGATTTTTTTGCAAAAAAATGACATTTTTCACTTTCAGTTGTAAAATTTTGCAAAAAAAAACGAGATCCATATATAAATTTTGCTCTAAATTTTTTGTTCTACATGTCTTTGATAAAAAAAAAAAAATGTTTGGGTAAAAAAAAAAATGGTTTGGGTAAAAGTTATAGCGTTTACAAACTATGGTACAAAAATGTGAATTTCCGCTTTTTGAAGCAGCTCTGACTTTCTGAGCACCTGTCATGTTTCCTGAGGTTCTACAATGGCCAGACAGTACAAACACCCCACAAATGACCCCATTTCGGAAAGTAGACACCCTAAGGTATTCGCTGATGGGCATAGTGAGTTCATAGAACTTTTTATTTTTTGTCAAAAGTTAGCGGAAAATGATGATTTTCTTTTTTGATTTTTTTTTTCTTACAAAGTCTCATATTCCACTAACTTGTGACAAAAAATATAAACTTCCATGAACTCACTATGCCCATCACGAAATACCTTGGGGTCTCTTCTTTCCAAAATGGGGTCACTTGTGGGGTAGTTCTACTGCCCTGGCATTCTAGGGGCCCAAATGTGTGGTAAGGAGTTTGAAATCAAATTCTGTAAAAAATGACCAGTGAAATCCGAAAGGTGCTCTTTGGAATATGGGCCCCTTTGCCCACCTAGGCTGCAAAAAAGTGTCACACATCTGGTATCTCTGTATTCAGGAGAAGTTGAGGAATGTGTTTTGGGGTGTCTTTTTACATATACCCATGCTGGGTGAGATAAATATCTTGGTCAAATGCCAACTTTGTATAAAAAAAATGGGAAAAGTTGTCATTTGCCAAGATATTTCTCTCACCCAGCATGGGTATATGTAAAATGACACCCCAAAACACATTCCCCAACTTCTCCTGAGTACGGAGATACCAGATGTGTGACACTTTTTTGCAGCCTAGGTGGGCAAAGGGGCCCATATTCCAAAGAGCACCTTTCGGATTTCACTGGTCATTTTTTACAGAATTTGATTTCAAACTCCTTACCACACATTTGGGCCCCTAGAATGCCAGGGCAGTATAACTACCCCACAAGTGACCCCATTTTGGAAAGAAGAGACCCCAAGGTATTCGCTGATGGGCATAGTGAGTTCATGGAAGTTTTTATTTTTTGTCACAAGTTAGTGGAATATGAGACTTTGTATGAAAAAAAAAAAAAAATCATCATTTTCCACTAACTTGTGACAAAAAATAAAAAATTCTAGGAACTCGCCATGCCCCTCACGGAATACCTTGGGGTGTCTTCTTTCCAAAATGGGGTCACTTGTGGGGTAGTTATACTGCCCTGGCATTCTAGGGGCCCTAAAGCGTGAGAAGAAGTCTGGAATATAAATGTCTAAAAAATTTTACGCATTTGGATTCTGTGAGGGGTATGGTGAGTTCATGTGAGATTTTATTTTTTGACACAAGTTAGTGGAATATGAGACTTTGTAAGAAAAAAAAAGAAAAAATTCCGCTAACTTGGGCCAAAAAAATGTCTGAATGGAGCCTTACAGGGGGGTGATCAATGACAGGGGGGTGATCAGGGAGTCTATATGGGGTGATCACCCCCCTGTCATTGATCACCCCCCTATAAGGCTCCATTCAGATGTCCGTATGTGTTTTGCAGATCCGATCCATGTATCCGTGGATCCGTAAAAATCATACAGACATCTGAATGCAGCCTGACAGGGGGGGTGATCAATGACAGGGGGGTGATCAGGGAGTCTATATGGGGTGATCACCCCCCCTGGAAGGCTCCAGGGAGACGCCTGTATGTGTTTTGCGGATCCGATCCATCTATCAGTGGATCCGTAAAAATCATGCGGACGTCTGAATGGAGCTTTACAGGGGGGTGATCAATGACAGGGGGGTAATCAATGACAGGGGGGTGATCAGGGAGTCTATATGGGGTGATCACCACAGTCATTGATCATGCCCCTGTAAGGCTCCATTCAGACGTCCGTATGCGTTTTGCGGATCCGATCCATCTATCAGTGGATCCGTAAAAATCATGCGGACGTCTGAATGGAGCTTTACAGGGGTGTGATCAATGACAGGGGGGTGATCAATGACAGGGGGGGTGATCAATGACAGGGGGGTGATCAGGGAGTCTATATGGGGTGATCACCACAGTCATTGATCATGCTCCTGTAAGGCTCCATTCAGATGTCCGTATGTGTTTTGCGGATCTGATCCATGTATCCGTGGATCCGTAAAAATCATACGGACATCTGAATGCAGCCTGACAGGGGGGGTGATCAATGACAGGGGGGTGATCAGGGAGTCTATATGGGGTGATCACCCCCCCTGGAAGGCTCCAGGGAGACGCCTGTATGTGTTTTGCGGATCCGATCCATCTATCAGTGGATCCGTAAAAATCATGCGGACGTCTGAATGGAGCTTTACAGGGGTGTGATCAATGACAGGGGGGTAATCAATGACAGGGGAGTGATCAGGGAGTCTATATGGGGTGATCAGGGGCTAATAAGGGGTTAATAAGTGACGGGGGGGGGGTGTAGTGTAGTGTAGTGGTGCTTGGTGCTACTTTACTGAGCTACCTGTGTCCTCTGGTGGTCGATCCAAACAAAGGGGACCACCAGAGGACCAGGTAGCAGGTATATTAGACGCTGTTATCAAAACAGCGTCTAATATACCTGTTAGGGGTTAAAAAAAATCACATCTCCAGCCTGCCAGCGAACGATCGCCGCTGGCAGGCTGGAGATCAACTCTCTTACCTTCCGTTCCTGTGAGCGCGCGCGCCTGTGTGCGCGCGTTCACAGGAAATCTCGGCTCACGCGAGATGACGCCAATCGGCGTTAGTGTGACCTGGGAGCGCCGCAGAAATGACGCCTTTCGGCGTTAGCGTGACGGTAAGTGGTTAACAGCAAGTCATTTTCACTAAATCTTTATCCCCTTTGTCTTTTTTGTATCTTAGGTTTTAAATGAGCAAGTGGCACAAAGTGAAAAGGAATAGAATATTTTGCTTTTCTCATACAGTTCTTCAGTTCTATTAATATTTAATATTAATCCTACGTTTTGCTCCTGAATTAAAAAAAAAAAAAGAAGCAGTGTTGTATATGTAGGTTTCATATTATTTGTATTGCATGTTTGTTTTGTATGCTTGTTCAATAAGCATTAAAAAGTTATTTTGGCATGTTTCCTTTTTGTTGTTACCAGTTCACATTTTGACCAGATAGCTTTTTGTCTTCTTTAGTACATGTAGCTACAAAAGCCAGAACTTTTTCCTGTTTGAGGATATAAATAATTTGGGTGATGTTTCAGTGATACACAGGGCTTTATTATTTTTTATTTTGTGTTTATTTTATTATTATTTTTTTTACACTTTGTGCCCCTACATAAGGGTATACAAGATCATCTAGGAGTCTATAACCCTTTAAAGGGCTTCTGTCACCCCCCAAAACACATTTTTCATTTTTGGGCTTGTTAAAATCCTTATTGAACGACTATTCCCTATATAGGGCTCTTACCTTGGTCTGTGGCTTCGTTTCATTAAAAATCGATCTTTGAAAATATGCAAATCACTTCACTACCAGCAAGTAGGGCGTCTACTTGCTGGTAGCCGCCGCAAAAAAACCGCCCCCTCCTCCTGTTGATTGACAGGGCCAGCGAGCGCTCTCCTCCTCCGGCTGGCCCTGTCAGCATTTCAAATCCCGCGTCTGTCTTTCAGTGATGTCATCGGCGCAGGCGCACTGAGGGAGTGCTGAGGAGACGAGCCTCCTTCTCTCAGAGCGCCTGCGCCGAATGAAGTGATTTGCATATTTTAAAAGATCGATTTTTAATGAAACAAAGCCACAGACCAAAGGTAAGATCCCTATATAGGGAATAGTAGTTAAATAAGGATTTTAACAAGCCCAAAAATGAAAAATGTGTTTTGGGGGTGACAGAAGCCCTTTAATGACGCAGTGATGTCTCGTTTTTTACATTTTTGTTTTTCACTCCCCTTAAACATTTGATCTTTAGATTCAGTATATTCTTCAGTATATTCTTATGGAGCACTACCACCTGCAAGCATCCATGAGAATATACTTGTGATAGGCCTTGTAGCTTCCAGCAGGCTCCAGCCGATCACCACCAGCGCAAGGAAGCCGTTCGGAACACATCACTCTCTAGGATTGTAGCAGGAAGCAGCATTCTGCTTTCACCAAATCCGAATAAGAGTTGTGTCACACAACGTTTTTCAGAAATTCTTTTTGTGACATTTTTCCTGTGCTTTTTGTCTTGTTTTTTTTAGGAAAAAATACTGTGGCTAGATATTTGCTTAAAGGGTTATTCCTGTGAGGATAAGTTATCTCCTATCCACTGGACAAGGGATAATTGGCTGGATCTGACTGCTGGAAACCCCACCCATAATGAGAATGGGTGGCCCATGCGTCTGTGGTAGTCCCATAGAGATTGAATGGTGCAGCAGGGTTCATGATTGGTGGAGGTTTCACTGCTCCTGTGGATATGGGATAACTTCTTATAACTAACTTATACTTTTAAAGCCAACAGGTGCATTTTATGATGTTTTTTCTCACTTTGTTATTTTTTGGATGAATAGCATTTTTTCTTGAAAAAGCAGCATGATCTTAATATGTTTTTTTTAAATCTGTTTTCAATAGACTTATGTATACGGAAAAAAAACACCTGAATACAAAACACATGGAAAAAATGTGTGACCAAAAAAAACCCACATAAATCTCATGGCATTCTTTACAAGCCCAAAACAATTGCCACAAAAAAAGTGTGTGTGAAGAAAGCGAATACATTTCAATGTGTTGTGGAATCCATAACAATTTACAGCACAGTATGGGATAGTGTACTACAGTTAGATGTTTTATTAGTCTGGCCCCTATGCTGCCCCTCTACCTAAACCTAGAGCTTACTGCTAGAGTCATTTTAGATGGGCAGATATTCTGGCCCATGAGCGCCTATCACTGATAACAGCATGTATATCAGCGCTTGTTATCTGTATTTATATGCAGCAATTATCGTTTGTATGTAGATGAACGATCAGTAATATGATTGTTTTCCCCAACCAGTTTTCATTTATCATCTGCACATCCTCTATTTATGCAGAAAGATGTGCTGCTAGCAAGGAAACATTTTTACTGCAATTACCTGACAAACATGTTTGCTGTTGGGCGATTGGTGGCTTACGAATGTTCATTCACCATCACCGGCTCATGTAACAGGGCACTAAGACTAAGTCTACATCTAGACTATTTATCACGCTATAGAAAAATTGCTGTCATATCACTGTGAAATCACAGTCCGCAGGAACTGCATTGAGTAGCTTGGAAATCTTTTCATAATCACTGCAGTCAAGTGAGTAGCTTGGCCGGACAAAAAGTCCTGCATGCACAGCTTTTGTCTGGCCGAAGCTGGTACTTGAGCCGGAAAGCGGCTGGATCACTGCCGGATCCAATTATAGTCAACAGGGTCTGATGCATGGCTGTGTCCGGCTATGCCAGATCTGGTGAACTCCAGCAGGAACAGCCTGCCGGATCAGTTAAACACAGATGTGAGTGGGCACTTACTCTATCTCTAACACTGTGTTTTGGAAATGTCTGGTTATTGCAGCCTTTTCCAATTCACTTGAATGGGACCGAGATTCACTTGAATGAGACTGACATGCAAATTTAAATCTGAAGAATGTAAATTTAGGCTAGGTCTACACGACGACAGTTGTCGCGCGACAGATAGGGCATAACTACACTGCAACATTTGTCGTGCAACATTTTGTAGCACCAATGTCGCGCGACAATTTTTATAATGGCAGTCTATGGTGTTGCACTGCAACATGCTGCGACTGTGACGCGACAGTCGCAGAAAGATCCATCTCGAATAGATTTTCTGCGACTGTCGCAGTCGCAGCATGTTGCAGTGCGACACCATAGACTGCCATTATAAAAATTGTCGCACGACATTGGTGCAACAAAATGTCGCGCGACAAATGTCGTCGTGTAGACCTAGCCTTATGCTGTGGATTTTACCGTTTGCATAAGGTGAAATCCACTGCAAATCCTCAGCAAAATCTGTAACAAATCTGTAGCGGAATCGCAGTAAATTCCGCTGCAGAAAACTCACTGTGTGACTATAACTTAGGGTACTTTCACACTAGCATTTTTCTTTTCCGGCATGCGCTGACCAGTAAAAATGTGAAAAAATATATATAACGGATCTGTTTCTCTGGATGACATACAGAGAGACGGATCCGTTCTTGCAATGCATTTGTAAGACGGATCCGGATCCGTCTACAAATGCTGTCCATATGCATGCAGATTGCCGGATCCGGCAGGCAGTTTCGGCGACGGAACTGCTTGCCGGATCACTCTGCCGCAAGTGTGCAAGTAGCCCTAGGGAGCAATTTCACTGTAGCAATTTTGAGGAAATTTTCAAGTTACTTAATGCATTGCGTATGGATAGTAATTTCACAGTGTTTTTTTGTAGTGTGCTAAGAAGTCTAGCAGCAGCATAAAAGTAGAGTTGTCCATAGCAAACGCTCACATCTCTCTATTTATGTTTTAACCTGCAGTAAAAAAATTATTAGAGTTAACTTGGTTTCTAAACCCCAGGGCTTCCCAAACTTGTGGGTCTGCAGAACATGGTGATTTGTCTACTGAGCCCAATATAATATTAAAATAAGCACAAAATGATTCACCTATGTTACTAAATCAGAAATGGTAATAACCAAAGGACTGAGCATTTATGGCCACTTCTGTAAAAATTGTCTCCCCAGCTATACACTAGAACTCTGCTTGTCCCTTGCATTGCATGCTGCAGTGACTTTTGCTTTATTTGGTCATTCTCCTCACCACTCCATACAATATGTAAAGTATAGCATCAACACAGTAAGGACAAAAAAAGTATAACACATGAAACAACCAATCATACAATCAGTGACAAGTGTTACCTCCCCAACAGCACCACAATACAGCTTAAAGTACCACCTCAGCTCCAAACAAATACCAAAGTGGCAGCAGCATTATCCTTTCCCCCACTGGCAGCAGGATTGTCCCCCTTCCCACCCTCTTCCAATGGAAGCATTTCCCTTGTCCCAACCCTTTTCCTCTTGTAGCAGCACTGTACCCCTTTTCCTCCCCTTCCTCACTGGCAGCATTGTCCCCATTTGCACCCCTTCTCTACTGGTAGAAGTATTGTGCCCCTTCCCAACCCTCTCCACTGATATTACATTATCCGTATTTCCAGGCTGGTATGAACACAGGTGATGCTGGAGGTGGAGCTCACCAGTCTTGTCTCTTACCTCCTCTGCTGTTCTAGTCTTTAGGTACATTCCTCCCAGCATTTTGAAGCAACGGGTACCCACATTGCAAAAACGTTGACTGCAAATAAACAGTGTGGATGCTGCACACACACATGGACATATAGCATACCATGGAAGATGTCAGCAATCTCCAAAAACAAGAATGAACCTGGATCACACCTCCTCATGCTATGCTTTGATCTAATAACTGCTTCTTAGCATAATTAACATCGCTTTTCAGCGCCATACATAGCATACAGGCCACTATGTTGCATTCTTACATTAGGCATTAGTATACAACTTGATCAAAAAGCATAAGCCCACTCACCATGACAAGGTTGACTCCTCGAGTGGAAACCTACTCTAAATTTGGCGCGGCACTGCACCGCACCACAGCACCAGCAGGCGTCAGGACCCAGCAGCCAAAGGCAGTGCTGTGCCAAATTTAGAGTAGGTTCCCACTCGAGGAGGCAACCTTGTTGTGGTGAGTGGGTTTATGCTTTTTGATCAAATTTTGTAAACTAATGCCTCATTTACAGCATCCAACATAGGGGCCTGTATACTAATTATGGCGCTTAGAAGCAATGTTAATTATGCTGAGAAGCCGTTATTAGATCAAAGCATAGTATTGAGGATATGAGATCCAGGTTCATTCTTGTTTTTGAAATTGTCAGCAATGTGTGTGTGTGTAATGTACTTACATTTACACCTGGAAACAGCCTCCCTGTTCTAGAATAATCAGCGCTACTGATTGATTTTACCTATCGAGCTACAGCTGCTGTCCAAAGGATATAATAGGTTGTATGCAGTCTTGTGGACTGAAACGGTCTCTCAATAGTTAAATCAATCAAAATCAATAGTTAAAAAGTTGCAGTGTAGCCCACTAACTGATGCACCCCAGCAACGGCTAATGATGGAAATAAACAGCAACTGCAGCACCAAGATAGTAGTTCCCAGCCTGTAACTGTGGTCTGGATTCATGGACTGTTCCTACTTTTCGCATTTTAAAAACACATGTACCCACCTTTCAAAAATCTCAACTGCAAAGAAACCACATGGATGCTGTAAGTACATCTGGAGACATACTATACCATGGAATATAGCAACAATGCTTGTACTGTAAGTGCTCCATTTCTATTTTGTGAACTATTGTGTCCCCCCTTCTGAGTTGTAAAAGGTATTTTTGACAAGGCCAACTGGTCTGACCGAAATTCTAATGGAGTCTGACTAATACCGCACGTGTCACAATGAAGTCCCCTCGGCAGCCAGGGGCGATGAGCTCATAAAGAACCCTGTCTGCTGGAAAGCCATTAAACAACATGCTGGGGAGGTGATAATAAGAACAAAAATTGTTTCCGTAAGATGACTTTTTGCATGTGTGTCATTCCTGCCTCGTATGTCCACTTCCTGACCTGCTCTTCATCCTCCACCCACACCACATGCTTGTTCTCAGCAGCCCACTAATTAATGTGCCTGAATAGACAAGTAATAATAGAAATTATCAGCAGCTGCAGCAGGAGCAAGATCATAGCTCCCGCCCTTACCAAATCCAGAGCCATGTGCCGCCTCGTCCCCTTCTCCACCCTGCTGTGTCTCCAACACATTGGGTTGCTGCTGTGATTATGTCATCCAGCTGGGTTATGTGGACCCAACTCGGGCAACAGGATGCCACCATACAGGTTGTCCCATGTGTCCCACACATCTGCTGCCTAGCTCTGCTACATCAGTCATCCAGTAATACTATGCCAGTCATTTGGTTCTGCTACATCTATGAGTTCAGCTAAGCTACATCTGTGTCTAGAGTTCAGTCACTGGGGGAGATTTATCAAAACTGGTGTAATGGAAAACTGGCTTAGTTGCCCATGTCAACCAATCAAATTCCATCTTTCATGACAGAGCTCCTTTGCAAAATGAAAGGTGGAGCCCAATTGGTTGCTATGGGCAACTAAACCAGTTTTCCTTTTCACCAGCTTTGATAAATCTCCCCCACTGTCTACAGCTTTGCTAAATCGGAATCTACAATCTGTTCACTCCAGCACTGCCTACAACTCTGCTGTACCAACATTGATTACTTTCCTGCTGCTATGCCACCGCAAGCACCTCTAGACAGAGGGGCACATTTACTATAGTGTTCGCTATTGTATTTAGTCTAAAACAATGGAGGCTTTTGCATTCACCTATGTTTAATTTTTACGCTAATTCAGAAGTTTTCTAACTTTAACAACTTTTTCCCAATCTAGTTATGTAGGTGTGCCTCTTTTTGTGCCTGAATTTGTTTCAAAAACGGTTTTTTCCACTCCAGGGCTGGCGTACTTTTCTTTGTCTGTTTTGACTAGTGAAGTGTGACTTTTCCGGGAGACATACGACTTTTCTCCACAGAGATGCAACTTTTTTCGTGCACAAATAAATTAGACCAGTCTAACTGAAAAACAACCACCAGAGGTCAGACTAATAAAAATACGCCTAGTTTAATTTATGAAGTGCTGTGCGACTTTTAATAAATACCGGTACTCAAAAGAATGAAATACGCCTGTCTAATACACAAAAAAACTGGCGAGTTTGATAAATGTGAACAGAGTATACTATGGAAGATGTCAGCAACAGTAATGGTCAGTTTGCAATGTTCGCCAGCGAACACATGCAGGCTGCCATCTTTAGTAAGGTACACTCACCCGTCCGGCAATGCACAGGTAAGCCCTTGCCTTTGCCGGGAACCGGTCTGAAATCAAATGCAGTCACCGGGAGCAAGCAGTTCCGAGAACAGCCCAATGAAGGCCCCGGCAGCTGTTATAAGAACTGCCTGCTCCCGGTGACTGCATTTGATTTCAGACCGGCTCCCGGCACAGGTAAGGACTTACCTTTGCATCGCCAGACACCTTACTAAAGATGGCAGCCCGCATGTGTTCTCTGGCGAACACTGCAAACTGACCATCACTGGTCAGCAATGCTTGTGGTGCTTTAATTTCCATTTTGTAAGTTGCTATCTCCACCTTGTGGCCTGTAAAAAGCAGCTGATGAAGGCAAGTGGCCTCATCCAAATAAAAAAAGTAAACTGACTGAGGGCTCATGCATACAAACGTATTTGTTTTCTGTGTCCATTCCGTTTTTTTTTGCGGACCGTATGTGGAACCATTAACTTTAATGGGTCCGCAAAAATAAAAAAACGGAAATTACTCCATGTGCATTCCATTTCTGTATGTCCGTATTTACGTTCCGAAAAAAAATAGAACATGTCCTATTATTGTCCACATTACGCACAAGGATAGTACAGTTCTATGAAGGGCCAGCTGTTCTGTTCCGCAAAACACGGAATGCACAAGGATGTCATCCGTATTTTGACATACGGTCGTGTGCATGAGCCCTAAGGCTGGGTTCACACCTGAGCGTATTCGGTAAGCGCTTTTTACAGGTGTTTTTATCTGGTGTTTTTGAGGCGTATTTTGGGGCGTTTTTGTATTTTGGAAACGCGCGTAGTACACGCGTTTGTGTGATTGACCACAGAGGCATCCAATGAAAAACTGCTATGTCTACACTTGAGGTGTCCAATGAAAGAGACTTCCTGCGGAGCTATTTCCTGTGTGTTTTTGTATAGAGTAGAGTGTGTTGGTAACAGTCTGTAATAACCATGGATCTCCGCAAACTACGGCGAACAGCAGCAATAGTTGCAGCAGTGCATTATGCGTTTGAGGAGAAGGAGACTGAACAGGCGACGGTTCTGGGTCCATCCAGCGATTGCGAACCGACAGCAAAGAGGACAGTTCTGGGCGATGTACGATAACCTTTGTGCACACAAGGAGAATTTTTTTTCCGTACATACGTATGTCCATAAACAGGTTAGTACATATACAAAGCTTATTGTAGTGGTGTCCATAATGGTAGCATCAGGGCCGGCGCCACCAGTAAGGCGAACTAGGCAGTCGCCTAGGGCGCCATTTAGCAGGGGGCGCCCGTTGCGGTTTAAAAAAAAAAAAAAAACGTTGGTTATAATATAAGTTCGGGCAGCCGGCCGGCGGCACCCCTCATGCTGCGCTGAGGCTGAGTGCTTTGCCGCTCTAAGAATCTCCGGCCGCCGGCGCCGCTCAGTGCTGACTGCTCTGCTGTCGTCTGACTGAGTGACTAACTGCGTCGGCTGGCTGTGGCTGCTGAGGGTGGAGCGGAGGCGGAGCTCTGCCGCCCTCTCTGAATGATCTTGATCTGGACTGAACCCCCTGACCCCTCCCACCCTTGAGCACATCACGTGATGCAGAGAGAGGGGTGGAGCGATTCAGGCCGCAGCAGCCGAGCAGCCAGCCACGGCCATGGTCCAGCAGTCCCACCACCAGCAATTTGCCTCCCCCGACCCCCAGTTCGGCAGCAGCGGCGGTGCCCAAATTGCCTTCTCCTAGTTCTGGAACAGAACAGAAGTGGGCTCCAGACCATCCTACCTGGATTGGAGTGCAGGACAGGTGCAGCTGCTTTCTTCTTCCCCAGGGCGACATTGGTCACGGTGAATGGTGTACTTACTACCGTGTGTTTGTCTCCAGGACCAGTACCCAGAGCCAGACTGCAGCCAGAGACGAGAGACCAGCTCATCTTATTGTCCTGGACTTGTAAGTCAGTAGACAATGCAATATGTTTATTATTTACTGTATTTTTTGCCTTATAAGACGCACTTTTTTCCCCCCAAAAGTGGGGGGGAAATGGCCGTGCGTCTTATAAAGCGGATTGCGGATACTTCGCTGGCCGCTATGCTGCACAGCGCGGCCAGCGAAGTATCAGTGTGGAGGGAGGAGGCGGGGACACTCATGGCGGGGCCCGGTGCAGTGACTCTACTCTAATACACTGGGCCCCGCAGCTGTTAAGTACATTCAATCCGAATGGGTCCGCAATTACTGCACTGTACTAGTACCTTATGTATAGCATTAAGATGGCGCTGACCGTCAGCTCCCTCGGTCATGCGCCGCCTGCCGCAGTTCCCTCCTCATGCGCCGCCTGCCTGTTCATTCATAAAGTGAGATAAGCAGGCAGGCGGCGCATGAGGAGGGAGCTGCCGGTCTGCGCCGTCTTAATGCTATACATAAGGTACTACAGTAAGTACAGTAATTGCGGACCCATTCGGATTGAATGATTGAATGTACTTAACAGCTGCGGCGGGGCCCGGTGTATTAGAGTAGAATCACTGCAACGGGCCCCACCATGAGTGTCTCCGCCTCCTCCCTCCACACTGATGCATCTGATGGGGGATCTGTAGATGACACTTATGGGGTCATCCACAGATCCTCCCGTAACAGTGCGTCATCCACAGATCCTCCCATAACAGTGCGTCATCCACAGATCTCCCCCCATAACAGTGCGTCATCCACAGATCCTCCCCCCATAACAGTGCGTCATCCACAGATTCCCCCCCCATAACAGTGCGTCATCCACAGATCCACCCCCCCCCATAACAGTGAGTCATCCACAGATCCCCCCCCCATAACAGTGAGTCATCCACAGATATCCCCCCCCCATAACAGTGAGTCATCCACAGATCCCCCCCCCCCATAACAGTGAGTCATCCACAGATCCCCCCCCCCCCCATAACAGTGAGTCATCCACAGATCCCCCCCCCCCCATAACAGTGAGTCATCCACAGATCCCCCCCCCCCATAACAGTGAGTCATCCACAGATCCCCCCCCATAACAGTGCGTCATCCACAGATCCCCCCCCATAACAGTGCGTCATCCACAGATCCCCCCCCATAACAGTGCGTCATCCACAGATCCCCCCCCATAACAGTGCGTCATCCACAGATCCCCCCCCATAACAGTGCGTCATCCACAGATCCTCCCCCCATAACAGTGCGTCATCCACAGATCCTCCCCCCATAACAGTGCGTCATCCACAGATCCCCCCCCATAACAGTGCGTCATCCACAGATCCCCCCCCCCATAACAGTGCGTCATCCACAGATCCCCCCCCCCCCCATAACAGTGCGTCATCCACAGATCCCCCCCCCATAACAGTGAGTCATCCACAGATCCCCCCCCCCCATAACAGTGAGTCATCCACAGATCCCCCCCCCATAACAGTGAGTCATCCACAGATCCCCCCCCCCCATAACAGTGCGTCATCCACAGATCCCCCCCCATAACAGTGCGTCATCCACAGATCCCCCCCCATAACAGTGCGTCATCCACAGATCCCCCCCCATAACAGTGCGTCATCCACAGATCCCCCCCCATAACAGTGCGTCATCCACAGATCCCCCCATAACAGTGCGTCATCCACAGATTCTCCCATAACAGTGCGTCCTCCACAGATCTCAGTGAAGCTATGGCGGGGGGGCAATTTTTATCTTGCCTAGGGCGGCAAAAATCCTTGCACCGGCCCTGGGTAGCATGCTACATTAGGTTTTTTTGTCAGTATAGTTAACCCTCACAATTTTTTTTTTTTTCAACAGCTTTGATGAGCTCCTGGGATTGATGTCCATCCATTTGCAACGGCAGGAGACATTCATGAGGGACAGCATAGCACCAGTGGAAAGACTGCTCATAACGTTGCGGTAAGTAGACAAATCACTGCACAAATAATCCTGTGCTGCTGCAGGTTGTGACCTATGTGTGTTTGTGCAGGGGGTATGGCATGTGTGACTGTCCGAAATATGTCTAGCACAACCATACCTAGTTTAACCACATTCAAATAAACGACCAACCCCCCAAAATATAACCAAAAAGACACCAACGCTTGAGTTAAATATTAATAACATTATAATTATAAATAAAAGTGCAAACGTGGCAAAGAAACAAGTGCAATATTTTCTACGAAACAAAGACAAGGTGCACGGCATTTTGCCTCCTCAATGTGGTTAAACACCCTGGAGGCCCAAATTAAAAAGGTGCCTAGAGTGACAGATTTAACTCACAAGTTTTGGTATTGTGAGAACGCAAAGTCCGGCGTGTCCTCCTACATCTCCTCCCTCATTCCACGCGAGCGGGCACCAATCTGCGTTTGTGTGGTGGTGGTGGTGGTGGTGCTGTGCCCCAGGGATAACCATAGGACGAATGTGTGCGTGGCTGCCATGTGTCGTGATGGTGTTGCATGGGTGTTTGTGGGTATGTTTGGGGCGTGTGTGTGTGCATGGGTGTTGCATGTAGAGGCGCAGTAGTCTGATGTGTGGTACCATCAGGTGGAATGAAGGAGTTAATACAGCGTGTGATTGCATCCCGTACTTCAGTCTGTCGACTACTGGGCACCCTTTTCATTTTGTCCTCAAAGCTGAGGAGGAAGAGAAGGGGGCGGAGTCTTGCAGCCGAGCCAGATGCTGGCTGTGTGAGGAGCTCTGCTGTGGACCGAGCCCTTTTTGAGCGATTATAAGCAGTTTTCAAAGCTAAAAATGGGTAAAACTGGCAAAGAAAGATCCAAGGACACTCCGGGTAAGCTGAAAATACCGGCTAGCCAGAGCGATTTAGACAAATTTGTAAGAAGAACGGACACAAGATCCGAATCCAAGATGGCGCCTGTGCGGCGCGCGGGCTTGTCGGAGGAGAAGGAAGCTGAATCTGAAGGAGACGGAGACAGTGACCAGGAAGAAAACAGTTTGCCTGAAGACTTACCTTTATCAAGGTCCTTCATGAAAGATCTTCTACAGGAATCTCTAGAGCCGCTCCGCCGTGATCTGTCAGAAATAAAGCAAGATATGCGGCAACTACATGACAGAGTAGAGGAAGTGGAGGTGACGCAACAGGCCATATTATGCTTTGGTGAAAAGGTTTCACACAGCCTGGATGATACTCAAGCTCATGTCAATTATATATACTCCCTGGTGGAAGATCAAGATAACCGGGGGAGGAGGAATAATATACGCCTCAAAGGGGTTCCGGAATCAGTGTCTCAAGAAGCGCTGCTACATGAGGTAACTCAATTGTTTGTTCGTTTAGCGCCTGACACTCAACCTGATCTATTTGCAATGGACAGAATTCATAGAGCTCTCCGTCCGGTGCCAAGACCCCAAGATCCCCCAAGGGATGTGATCTGTCGGTTATCTAGTTTTGCGGCTAAAGAAGCTATCCTGGCAGCTGCCCGTTCCAATAAAACGGAGGAAATTGAGGGCTCCATAATAGCCCTTTATCAAGATCTATCCCCAATGACCCTGAGGAAGCGACGGCATTTGAAGCCATTCTTGGAGGTTCTTATCCAGAAAAAGTTAACCTATCGCTGGCTCCATCCTTTCGGGCTATTAATCAACACCCCGGTACACAAGCAAGTTATACGCAGTCATGCAGACTTGATCCGAGTGTGTGAAGTTTTGGATATCAAGGGGCTGGAAATACTGGATTGGTGCCCTGTTCAGGACTTAGCAGATTTACCTGCTCTGCCGGTGAGAGATGAATGGCGTGGAGTTCCTCCAAAGAAACAAAGGCCCAGGAAACCTAGCCGCTTCCCCACCTGAAGAGAGAAGAGAGGAAGAAGAAAGGAGTAAAAAGAGAAGATCTACATTAAATGGACATTAGTTTCTTTGCTCTTTTTGGCTAACCTATTGGCCTATACGTTCTATTGGCTACTGGGTCTTGACCATTAAAGAAAGAGGGAAAAGAGCTATTACATATCTAGCGAGTATTAAGTTACATATATTTACATGTCAGTTTTTCCTCATATATTCCATTTTTCCCCTTTCCCTTTTCTTTCTAATTTTCTTTACTTTGTGCATCTCTTCCTTATAAGTACTTCCTATAGAAAAATGCTATAGGTTTCTGAATGTGGCTTATTAAGGGTTTAACCGAGTGTGGAGCGACATCTAGTGGTGGTAGTGGAGACAGCTTCCTAAGAATATTTTATTTTCTGGTTTTCTTTATTTAAGATGGTATTCATAAACCATGATAGCAAGCTCAATTAGGTCCTTGGTCGGTTGTGAATCCCCCCCCCCCATTTTACTTCCCCTTATTGGGACTGTACGTGGGCTTACGTGTGCTATATAATTTATTTTCCTATTATAACTGTATAGTTAATTGCAGTGGTTTATTTTTATTTATTTTTCCCTTTAAGTTTATTTCCAGATTATGTTCCTTTCCCCTACTCTTTTATATCCATTCCCTCGAAGTTTGCTCGGAATTCCATTGAGGCGGTGGCTGGTACTCATGGAGGTAGTATGTATATATAGTAATGTCTAGTATACAAATTTGTGTTTACAATGTTAGAGGTCTTAATGCCCCTACTAAGAGGAGCCAGATTTGCCATTTCTTACATAAAAAGAAGGTTCAGGTGGCTCTTTTGCAGGAGACTCACTTTCGCAAAAATCATATTCCCAGAATGTCCCATTTGTTATATAACCAATGGATCCATAGCACCTCAAATTCATCAGCTTCTAAGGGTGTAAGTATTGCGTTTCACAAGAATGTACCATTTATACACCAAGACACTCTAAGAGATGAAGAAGGGAGGTATCTTTTTGTGAAAGGCATTATAGGTTCGCAACTATTTACTTTTGGGAATATTTATGCCCCAAATTCGGCGCAAGCTAAGTGGCTTAAAGATATCATTAGTAGTTTTGGGAGTTTCGCTGACGGTATTATCTTCTTAGGAGGTGACTTCAATGTCACTATGAATCCCCCACTAGATTCTTCCACTGGCTTGTCTTCACTTTCTGGTGTAGCGTTAGATAAAATAAATTCGGCCCTTTCCCAGCAAGGTTTAGTTGATGTGTGGAGAGTATTGCACTCCAACGAGAAGGACTACACATACTACTCAGCTGCCCATAAGTCCTACCAGAGGTTGGATTACATTTTTCTCGGTGCAAATAATATCCAGCACTGTGTCGGTTCTACAATCGGAAACATTCTTCTATCTGATCATGCTCCTGTTTTCGTCTCATATAAAGTCTCGACTTTACCCAGAACTGAGTTTAGATGGAGACTAAATGAAACCTTATTGAATGGATCTAATATTCCAAAAGTGACAGAGTTACTTGAAGAATATTTCCGATTTAATGAGGTTGCTGATACATCTCCAGTAAGCATATGGGCTGCTCATAAAGCAGTGATAAGAGGTCATCTTATAGCCCTAGGCTCTCAGGTAAAAAAAAACAAAAACAGAAGAAGATAGATGATCTCATTTCTGAGATCTCCAAATTAGAGAAACATCATAGGAAAAAAGTATCAGATGAGGTTTTGGCGCGCCTGGACACCTTACGTTCGGAACTAAAAAACATATTGAATAATAATACAGCTAAGCTATTTTTGGCTAATCAATATAAATACTATGCCCACGGGAATAAAGCTTCAAAGGTTTTAATGGCCCAGACTAAAAAAAGGAAATTGGCTGCGTTTATTTCATGTATTAAAACAAGAGAGGATCAGATCATTCATAAAACAAATCTTATCGCGGATCAGTTTTGTAAGTTTTACAGTCAATTGTACAACTTGCATGACACTTTGTCCCCTTCACAATTATCATCTAAGACCCAACTCATACAAAAGTGGCTAGACACATTAAATCTACCCAAATTAAAACCTGAGCAAACTGCCACTCTAAACTCTCCATTCACTATGTCAGAGCTTAAAACTGCTCTAAAAAACTCCCCACTTCACAAGAGCCCAGGTCCTGACGGCCTCCCAATCGTTTATTATAACATTTTTCAGAACATACTTCTGCCACGCTTTCTCAAGGTTTGCAATGGGGCGAGAGAGGCCGGGTCATTCACCAGTGACATGCTTGCAGCGCAAATTACCATTATTCCCAAACCTAATAAAGACCATTCACTCTGTGCGAACTATAGACCTATCTCACTCCTCAACAATGATCTTAAATTGTATGCTAAGATGTTAGCAAATAGATTAAAAATATACTTGCCAGATCTTATATCTGCGGAGCAAGTTGGTTTCATACCAGGTAGGGAGGGTAAAAATAATATTATTAGGGTTACCCAACTAATGCAATGGGCTCAACATTCAAAAACCCCACTAGCAATTCTCAGCATGGACGCAGAAAAGGCGTTTGACAGAGTGGATTGGTTATTCATGACCCAAACCCTGATCAAATTCGGAATCCCAGATTCTTTTATCATGAGCGTAATGGACATGTATCAAAAACCAACGGCGCGCGTTCTGGTGAATGGCACACTGTCTCCATCATTCAGTATATCAAACGGGACGAGACAGGGTTGCCCTCTCTCCCCATTGCTCTTTGTGTTGGTGATAGAAACCCTCATGCAAGCATTTCGGATCAATACCGCAATTAAAAGGTATTAGAATTGGTACAGAGAACCATCAGACCGCAGCTTTTGCGGATGATGTGTTGCTGTTCATTACTAATCCTGAAACGGCCTTTAAAGAGATTGAATCATTACTTCACGACTTCTCGGAAATGTCTAATTTCTTAGTGAATTTATCCAAGTCTACAATCTTAAACGTCTCTTTACCGGTGACGACTATGGCCAGGATAAAAGATGCTGCGGCCTTTCATTGGTCAACTGACCATATCACCTTTTTAGGAATTAAGTTGACCTCTATTTTTTCCCGGTTATATCATGAGAACTTCCACACCCTTTCGAAACGTATAGAAGATCTCATAAGTTCATGGGATATCCCATTTGTTTCCTGGTTCGGCCGTAGAACTTTGATTAAATCTATTCTCATGCCAACGGTTTTGTATTACATTCAGGCATTACCTATTCCAATTCCCAGGGCCTTCTTTAAGAAAATCCAAAGCATCCTTTTGAAATTTTTATGGGGTAAAAAAAAGGCTAGGATACCTTTTAAACAGGTCAAGCAAAGGTCAACTAAAGGAGGAATGGGGGTGCCAGATGTTTATCTATACCACAAAGCAGTGATCTGCATGCGTTGTTTGGAATGGTTGAGAAGTTACTCTAAACGTTTAGATCTTTCAACTGAAGCCGGCATGGCTAACATCCCCTTGCGCTCTTTGTTGTTTATGGATGGTACAATGGCTAGAAAGGTTTTGAAGACAGCTAGCTCCATAACTTTATATTCAATAAAGATATGGTCAGAATCTAAATGGCTTACAACATTAGCCCCAAATTATCTGACACTAATGCAAGTAAGAGATATATTATTTCAAGCACCTATACAGTTTCTAGACACTCTGCCAGTTAGAACGAAATCTATTACAACACCCATTTTAAACCTATGCAAAGAAGAAGATGTTCTTACATATGAAGATTTACGTTCTCTTCCGGCGCTAACTAATCTTTCCACTTTTCATCTGGCATATTTACTCCAACAGCTAAAAAAACACTTAACAACGCTCCCGTCAATTACAACTCACACTCCGTTTGAAAAATTAGCATTACAATTAAAGGAACCAAAAGGGAAAATCTCACAACTATATGAAATACTACTTTCCAAACAAGGTTCAGATTCCCCTATATTTATTCAGCAATGGTCAACAGAGCTGGAGATTCAATTATCCCCTTTAGAAGTAAAACATGCACTCAGAGCGTTTCTTAAGGTGTCCAGGTGCGTTAAGCTGCAAGAGAACAGCTATAAAGTTTTAACAAGATGGTATTATACACCTCAAAGGCTTCACCGCATGTTTCCTGAGTGTAACCCTATGTGCTGGAGATGTAACCTAGAAATAGGTACGCATACCCATATTTGGTGGGAGTGTAACAAGATAACTCCTTACTGGCAAGAGATCTGCAAACTTATATCTGAGATTTGTAGCTTGAAACTACTTATTTCCCCGAAAATTTGCCTTTTAGGAGTTTTGGGAGAAATCAGGGGCCCCAAAATTAGACGTTTGTTGTGTAACACATTATTAGCAGCAGCTAGACTTATGGTGGCAATAGCATGGAAACAACCAAACCCACCAACTATTCAAAATTGGATCCTCAAATGCGACCAACTATATCGTCTAGAACAAATTGCACACTGGGATGCTCGTACCCCTATGCAATTCGAAATGGTTTGGAATCCATGGAAAACATTTAGGAATTTTTCTGGGATTTGAGTATTTACTGTGAGAGGTATTGTTTGCGAGGGTGGGCCTCCTCCTTTTGAGCTGCTTTCCTTTGAAAGGGTCTCATTCGGTTGTGAACACACATACTGTTGCTCCTGGTTGGAGTCAGTAGGAGACATTACACTTTACGCCGGCCTCGATGGAATTCTGTGCTTTACAAAGCTACTTGTCCCCCCCCCCTCCCCCAACCTATGCTTTCGTTTCTGTTTTGTTTTATTGTATTTAAGGTCAGTCCATTTAATTATATAGTGGATACTCATATACCTTTTAGATTAAGATGATCAGAGGCGTTTTCTTTGCTGGTAACATCTGGAAAACAATGAGCATGTTATTCTTCGATAGGGACAACTATATGATTATACTTGTAGACTGTATACGCAGGGTATGTGTATATTTAAAAAAAAA